>NW_010366405.1:102571-126884 GCF_000414095.1 Morus notabilis | reverse complement strand
ATACCCTCACGTCTTAAACTTGCATTCCATGACATTGAATTTCTCAGAGGTTTATGATAAGAAAAAAAAAATTACTATTTTTTTGTATAGGTCTTTGTGGTTTCTTGTTCCCATTTAATTGACATCATAAAAAATAAATAAATAAGAAAAATAAGGTAAGACGAAAACAAAATAAATAAAAGTAAAGATAATTACATTAATGTTTAAAAAAGAAATATAACAATAATAGTGGAAAGGGATTATATGATTTTGAAAATGAAATTAAGATTAAAATTAGTTTGGAGTATGAAATGTTAAATTAGATATTATGAAAATTATATTTATAAAATGATAGATTTTTAAAATTTTTATTAAAGGATCATTTACGCACCAAAAATTCTTCTTGTTTTAGTTTTTCTCTTTTCATTGCTCCTTTTTTTCTTTCTTAGCTTTATTATTTTTAATTTTTGTGTCCCGTGCAGCTTTTGTTCTTTTTCTGTTTGTTCTCCGTCTTTATCTTTTTTCTTTCTTTTGTTTTCCTTATTTCTCTTATTTTCATGTCCTAAACCATAAATTCTTGTCCTAAATTGTAAATATATAAAAGAGCAAATATGTCCCTATTATTCATTTTTAGTAGTTCAAAACTGTGAATTTTTTTAATAAAATTATGATCAGTCAGAAATGTACACTAATAAAGATAAAAACAAATAAATTTTTTTTTTTGAAATGTTCGTACTGGCCCGGCGCTTTCGGAACTAATAAAATGTAATAAGTTTTCAGGCGACCCGAACATACGTTCGGATAACACCCGAGCGTATGCTAGGGAAACCACTCGAGCGTACGTAGGAAAGCCACCCGAGCGTACGCTGAGGCAGGAAAAAAGTTGGAAGATCAAGCGTTACCAAGCCTCAATGTCAAAAACGATTAAATGTATTTAATGACTCAAGTTTAATGCGTTTATTAATTCTTTTTAACACTCAAAAGTGGTGAAGAGCCGTATTGTATTAAAAAGAGAAAAACTCTCTATTTTCAATATACTATTCCTCAATTTGAGACGAAAAGATACACACTTATTTCTATTATGATTGTCTTCACTTTATTCTTATTACTTTTTCTGAGGTTCTTTGTGTTCTTCGAATGTTCTTTAAATTTCCTTAGATAATTTGCTTATTCAATCTAAATTTTTAGTCTAGAGACGTTGGATAAGTGTTGGACGAAATTTGATCTTTCCAGCACAAGGTTTATGTATAGATCCTATCCAAAGATTCCCATCTCCAAACAGCTTTCCATTTCACACCACTCTTGTCTTCAAGCATCCAACACAACACCTTCCTCACTCAACCTAATCATCAACCCTCTTCCTCTCCACTTAGCCAGACATGTGTACGCCTTCATTACATCAAATCGAAGCTTAAGAATGGCTTTTGCTATACTTGGGTATGAAAGAATCAATTCAAAGACCTTTTTTCTTTTTGAGTGAATTCCTCGTCTTGGACTCCTCTTTATGTTGTCTGAAAATCCTGGCAATTGTGCAAAGACTTCAAAAGTCCCAGCCTCGGGAGTTCTTGGCCAATACCTCATGATCCTGCAAGACGTGGTCTCTGCAATCAAAAGGAAATCTCCATTTTGGCTTAGTGCCACCCCTTTTGGGAATGAGAGATTTTTAAGTAAAACATCTACTTGCTTGCTTTGAGGATCATAACTCATTAATCTTCCGGTTGTGTCTCCACTTAATCTAACGGAAAGGTAGTTTCTGGAACATTGCAAATCATGTAAGGACGCAAGATTTTTTAATGATCAAGAGAGGCTTCCAATTTGTACAAGTAATGGCACATAAGAAATTAATACACGTCATAAAAAAACAGTTTTATGCACATTAAAAAAATGATAAAAATATAAAAATGATTGTATTATGCACATTTGCACCCAAAATTTTTCAGCATTTGACAACTTGTCTCGTAAACTTCTAATTTGTTAATTAGCCTCCTATCCCAAACTTATTAGTGTTTTCCCTTAGATAAATTGTGGGGACGAGGCTCATTTTGTTGATGATTGTGTTAATTGGTAACCACAAGCATGTCAGACTAAAAATTCCATATTCTCAGTTTAAATTCTAACACAACATCTCAATTTCACAATTCTTAATCCCTCGGATCGACCAAAATTCAATACAAAATTAGTAAAGCCACATTATAATATTACATTTTGACAAATTGGTGGGATGAATCGTCAAAATTAGAAATTCAAAGAAAGCTGTCAAAAGTCCAAAAAACTAAGGGGGTAAAAGCGCCGAAACTGTAAAATGAACATAAAACTTGTTGGGGGTAAAAAGCAACCAAAAAGAAATTCCAATTTTACATATTTTGAAGAACTTTAACAGATATGGATTCATGATCATGATGTTTGTGATTCAATTTTTCTCAATATGTCACATTTATCTAGAACATAACGTTGTAATAGACTTCGATCAAATCCCACTTTCACCGGGTTGGGTTTTTTTTCTTAAAGAAAAAGGCCAAGTCTCATTGACTAATGGATTAATCCAACCAAAAAAAATCATTGCATAGTTAGAACTAGTCTAACTGAAAGAGAACGTAAAAGATTGTGTATGATATACCTCATTTGATAACGAGAACTGCTATCAGTAAAATAGACTAATCCATTCTCATCATTGATGTCTAAACCGTTGGGAAATGCAAATGGAACTCCTTGTGCTTGAGTCACCACCCGGGTGGCCAAGCCGCCTTCAGCCCCGACAACGAGCAGCTCCATGTAGGCGTCAGCGATGTAGAGATCACCATTCATCTAGTGGAAACTCAGGCCCAACAGACGCCCACAAATGTGCTCGGTCAGATGATGATCATGTGACCCTTCACAGCTAGATCTAAGCCAACGTAAAGATGGTCAAATAAACGTCAACACATAGATGGTGATTATGTTATGCTGTGTAGGAATGGACTGTCAAATGCACAAACATATACATGTATATGTCATATATATGCTTAGTTATATTACATCAAATCCAAAACCGTACAATTACATGAGGGGATACTGACACAAATAGGTTTATAATATACTTAGTCATATATATTCTTTTTCTTGGCACCTTCCAATATTTGAGTTATTCCTCATCCGTCTTTCCTCTCTATTTTCAATATTTGAGTTACTATACTACCATCCACCAACCAAAATCCCCAACATTGGTTAGTCATATGAATATTGCCAAGTTTTGTTTTTCTAAGTAATTGAATTTCAGAATGGTGAATTTTGAATATAAGCACTATTCTGGTGCTCAGGCTATTTCCATGACGAACTCCGGGGAATTTATATCAATTTCAATTTCACAGTTTGAACTGATCACCATGATAGGTTAATAGTAATTGAAGGTTTCTATAGTTGGATTGAAAAAAATTTAAGTTCTTTACTTTGCTCTACCCGACACCAAAATTCAGCTCGCATCGCATCTGTTGAGTGTGGCACAATCGATCTGGCTAACCCACCAATCGAAATTGACGATCTCGGTCTTCCCAAATACAGGGACTCAGTTGTTTACAAAAATCAGAACTCAATTCCCAAACTAATTTACCAACACCCTCCCTCCAGATTCCTCTTCCATCAGTACGATCAAACAGTCCTCATATTAGTGAGAAACACACACTTATAACGGGGGTTGGGTCTCGAGCAAACGAAGAACGAAACAAGATCGAACACAAAGTAAATAAAAAGAAGCCACGAGAAGAATAACCCAGAATAGCAGCTATTTCATTGTGAATTTGTGTGCTGGAAATGCAAACGTAGGCTGACCTTTGGTTAGCTAGAATAACCAAGAATTAAGGATAAAAAATGCCAGGGTCACAACACAAGAAACTGAAACCAAAAGATGCAAGTTAATTTTTCATTCCATCATAGAGTAGTTAGTTTCTGAAAATAAGGTTAACTCTAAAAACCAAGTACCAAACATATACAGAAAGAGAGCGACTGAGAGAAGAGACAAACTTGAAAACCGCTAGCCGAAAAAATGACCAGCTCCAAGCAACGCAAATGAGAGAAGACAAATTATAAGCATAAGCCTTTAATTAGACAGGTTTTTGTTAATAGGAATATGGAAGTGTGATTGAAGGTGTTTGTTAGTCAGTTGAGTTGGTTAGGATGTTGTTATGGAGGGCTGACTTAGTTAGTTCTAGTTTTAAGAACTAGGAATTGGTCTTGGAAAGTCTTGGAGAATATTCCAAGCAAGGTAGGATTGCAGGCCCTGGAAGCTCTGCTAAAGCTGTACTATATCAATTCATCAATAAGGAGCAATAAAGAATTACTCTTCTTTTCTTTCTGGCTTCTTCTTCTATACTATTCTGAAATAGAAATTGTCCAGCTCTATTATTTTGGTACCAACCAACCCAAATGTTTTAAAATTGAATAATGCTTTTTGAAAGAGAGAGCCATCACACAAGAAGGAAATGAATGGGCAGAAAATGTACCATACAGGAAAGTTTAGGCAAAAACGAACAAACACGATAGAATATTAGCTCATATATGACACAAGAATATTTAGCTCACATATACAATCAAAAGCATAATAATTACTCCTTTCAAAACAAAACAAAAAAGATAACAATTACAAATAAGTAGCACAAAGGAATGGGAGGTAATTGTATCCTTTTGATTGCCAGGCTTCCAGTTAGCACAAATAGTTCTTCAACTCAATTATCAATCAGACGAAAAACAGTAGTAGCTCAACTACACAACACTTGGCACATAGATTAAGAAAGACTAAATAGAAAAGATAAGAGAATAAGGACACCCTATCCATTTGAAGAAATTCTGGTGCAACAGATTCAAAATTACAACAGAAGATGGCCAGAGTAGTGCAATTACCTTGTAATTTGAAGCGCTATTGCCAAAACTTGAGAATCTGGTAATACTCGAAACAAGCAAATATAAGAGATTAAATTCCCCATTGTTCTCAAAAACTTGAGATACTCGAAACAAACAAATATAAGGATTGAGAGTCCAAACTTGAAATAATCAAAACAAACAAACTGATGGCTAACAGCCCCGCCGTTTTTTAAACGTGAAGCACTCAAAGCAAGAAAGATAAGATTATTAAGGTTCAGTAAATCACATAAACGCTTATAGCTTATATTTTTCTTTTCTTATCGTATCAATGATAATAAAAAAAGAAAATGATAAATCTAAATCATTCCACTACAAAGACAATCACAACAAAGAAAGGGAAATGCTAACCACAATTAAAGCAAAACCAAACTAATATTGAACAATAAAGCTGCACCAATATCGTAAACAAAAATATGCAGTTCCATTAGATAGCTACTCACATAGTTAAAGGCCATAAGCTTCAAATTTAGCAATAAACACTGCACATAACACAATCTTCACCCCGCACCCCCTTTTTGAAAGGCAAAATGAAGCCCAAAAGCCATTATAAGTTAATATGCAAAAAATCCATCACAGGCTATACCTCACCAATACCCACTAATGATCAGAAGACCTGAGCTTCTGGAGGACCAACTTGACTTGTTCGTTCATCAACTGATTCTTCTCTACAAAAAGCTCCAGTTCATCAATGTGAAGCTTTTTCCACATGGCGTCCAACTCGGCTTTCTTCGCATCCGGAAGCAAATCGAGTCCCTTCATCACAACCTCTTCTGGTAAGCTCCTCATACCAAATCTAATCATCTCAATCGAACGAACTGAAACGCTCGATTTCCCACCAATCTCACTCTTTCTAGAACCTTCTTTCGGAGCTGCAGGTGAAGCCAGGGTAGCCTTTCCATTACTCTTTGCAGCGCCGTTCGACTTCGGCGAAGAGACGCCGGCACGGCTGCCGCCGCCGCCCCAGATCTTCTTGGAGAGCTCGAAGACGTTCTGCTCATGCGGCTTCGTAGGGTTGTATTTCTTCCTTGCCGCGTTGTTTGAGTACTTCTTCTTTAACTTCCGGACTTTGTCGGAAAACTGCGCCTTCGTGACCTCAACGTGCAGCGACTTCTTGATGAAATCATGGAAGGTTGCGGCCGGATCGCCGCCTCCCTTCGCAGCGTAGTCGATTAAACCTTTCAGTATCACGATCTCGTCTTCCTCGCTCCACAGCCTCTGGAACAGCTTCTTGGAGTCGTCTCCGCCGGACTTCTTCGACTCCTCCTGCTCCTCATCAGACGCTGCTCCGCCGTCGCCATCCGCCTCATGAGGAGGCACTTCAGGGCCGCTCTTCTTCTTCACCCGCTTCTTCGAATCCTTTGCGGTGGTCTCGGACTCTCTCGGCCTCTTCGCCGCCGACTCTTTCTCCGGCGTGGCGGCGACGGAGGGCTTGGATCTGGCCCCTGTCTTCTCCTCCATCGGCTTCGACGCTATGGGCTTGACGGTCGAGTCGGCGGGCTCGGACTCGGAACTCGACTCGGCGTCGGACTCGGAATCATCGTCTGTCTTCTTGGTGTTGGGCGATAAAACCGTTGGTTTGGGGGTTGCTTGAACCTGCTCATCTTCGGAGGTTTCTCCTTCTTCCGATGAAGTTTCCTCCTCTTCGTCGGAAGAAGAAACGGCCGGCGGTACGTCAAGAGGGGAAGCGCGTCTTGGTGCCATGGATGGGATGGAGGAGGAGACGGAGGGTTTCAGAGGAAGGGAAGATTGGGTTTTTTCTTTTTTCTTTTTTTTTTTTATTAGGTCACGAGTAATTATGAGTTATTAGGTTGAGTTTTTAATTAGAGTTAAAATATAATTTTATACACAAATTTTTTATTATATTAAAAAAAGTTAATTATGATTATTTTTTAAAATTTTTTATTGTATTAAAATTTAAATCAGTAAAATAAAAGATATTATATACTTGCATCTAGGCCTATTTGGTTGAATAACATCATTCTTTTCTTTAAAACATTTTGAATAAAAAAAATCTTCATTAATAATTATCTTACAAAATTTAAATTTATATTAAAATTATTGACTTAAATACATTAATTAAAGATGCCATAAATTCATTAATGTCTCCACTAATTCATAATTTCTATTTATCACAATTTTATTCTATATTAAAATCTATTAACA
The DNA here is from genome assembly GCF_000414095.1 of Morus notabilis. Classification (NCBI taxonomy): domain Eukaryota; kingdom Viridiplantae; phylum Streptophyta; class Magnoliopsida; order Rosales; family Moraceae; genus Morus; species Morus notabilis. Next base: position 119,849 of record NW_010366405.1, on the reverse strand, counting down.
TACCACACGTTAACTATAAATGGAAAATAGTATTTTTTAAAATTTAAAAAAAAAAAAACATGCACTAAAAATTCATTATGGCCAGAAAGAATTCTTTAAAAGAATGAAAAAAAACATACCCTCACGCCTTAAATTTGCATTCCATGACATTGAATTTCTTAGAGGTTTATGGTAAGAAAAAATAAATTTATGATTATTTTGTGCAGGTCTTTATGATTTCCGGTTGTTCTTTATCACCTATTGCTGCAAACTAGAGTAGACACCACTATTTTTGTGCATATGGATAGGCAAATCCTTACATAGCTCGCATCAAAGTGCTTTGTGAGTTGGTAGGAAGTGATGTTGCCAAAAAAAAAACTTTTAGTTTAGATAGTTGTTGAGCTTTTATATGCATCAACATCATTGTGTACACGTTTTTTTTATTGCATCTAATTACTTGTGTGTTATAGAGGCTTTGTTCTTATTTATTGGACATCATAAAAAATAAATAAGTAAGAAGAAGAAGGGGAGACGAAAACAAAACAAATAAAGGTAAGATAATTACATTAATGTTTAAAAAAAATACAGAGGAAGGGAAGATTGGGTTTTTTCTTTTTTTCTTTTTTTTTTTATTAGGTCACGAGTAATTATGAGTTATTAGGTTGAGTTTTTAATTAGAATTAAAATATAATTTTATACACAAATTTTTTATTATATTAAAAAAATTAATTATGATTATTTTTTAAAATTTTTTATTGTATTAAAATTTAAATCAGTAAAATAAAAGAGTTTTTATACTTACATCTAGGCCTATTTGGTTGAATAATATCATTCTTTTCTTTAAAAATTTTGAATAAAAAAAATCTTCATTAATAATTATCTTACAAAATTTAAATTTATATTAAAATTACTGACTTAAATACATTAATTAAAGATGCCATAAATTCATTAATGTCTCCACTAATTCATAATTTCTATTTATCACAATTTTATTCTATATTAAAATCTATTAACATACCACACGTTAACTATAAATGGAAAATAGTATTTTTTAAAATTTAAAAAAAAAAAAACATGCACTAAAAATTCATTATGGCCAGAAAGAATTCTTTAAAAGAATGAAAAAAAAACATACCCTCACGCCTTAAATTTGCATTCCATGACATTGAATTTCTTAGACGTTTATGGTAAGAAAAAATAAATTTATGATTATTTTGTGCAGGTCTTTATGATTTCCGGTTGTTCTTTATCACCTATTGCTGCAAACTAGAGTAGACACCACTATTTTTGTGCATATGGATAGGCAAATCCTTACATAGCTCGCATCAAAGTGCTTTGTGAGTTGGTAGGAAGTGATGTTGCAAAAAAAAAAACTTTTAGTTTAGATAGTTGTTGAGCTTTTATATGCATCAACATCATTGTGTACACGTTTTTTTTTTATTGCATCTAATTACTTGTGTGTTATAGAGGCTTTGTTCTTATTTATTGGACATCATAAAAAATAAATAAGTAAGAAGAAGAAGGGGAGACGAAAACAAAACAAATAAAGGTAAAGATAATTACATTAATGTTTAAAAAAATATATAATATTAATAGTAGAAAGGGATTATATGATTTTGAAAATTAAATTAAGATTAAAATTAGGTTGGAGTATGAAAGGTTAAATTAGATATTATGAAAATTATATTTATAAAATGATAGATTTTTTAAATTTTTATTAAAGGAACATTATTTAGTGGAGAAATATATAGAGTAGAGTGTAATATAACTACCCTTGTGTTTTGGTAGGCTGGGCCAGCAGCCCTAAGCTGATAGGAATAAACAACCAGGCATTAGTCTTGAAGCCAAGTAGCATCTCGCTAACCCCGTTAATCGGTCTAGTATGTTAAGAACTCTAATTTTTTAAGAAGAAAGAGGGAATTAGCATAATTTTAATCATCATTAACAGTATAATCTTTAGAGTTTTTCTTTTTTTGTTGTTTTTTTTTTTTTTTTTTTTTTTTTTTTTTTGTGCTCTGATGATCCTTAGAGTGTGTTAGTAACTTAGTGTTAGTAAATAGCAGTCATTTAATTACTACACATTTTAAAAATTCTACGAGAACTCATAAAATTATACTAAATAGATATAAATCCCCTCTAAGAATTAAGAAATACGTGACCCACATTTCTCCACTGGAAAAAAAATAAAAAAGCAATGATAAAAAATATTGTTAGTTGCTACATCTTAATCCTAACTATATAAAAGAGTAGAAATTTACTTCCTTTAGTCGTCATTTTCACACCAAAAATTCTTCTTCTTCTTCTCTTTTCTTTGTTCCTTTTTTTTTTCTTAGCTCTATTATTTTTAGCTTTTATGTCCCGTATATTTTTTACTTTTTTTCTGCTTTTTCTCCCCGTTTTATCTTTTTTCTTTCTTTTTTTTGTTTTCCTTATTTCTTTTATTTTCCTGTCCTAAACCATAAATTCTTATCCTAAATATTAATATATAAAAGAGTAAATATGTGACTATTATTTATTTTTAGTAGTTTAAAACAATGAATTTTTTTAATAAAATTGTGATTAGTCAGAGTTGTACACTAATAAGGATAAAGATTTTTGAAATATTTTTGACACGTTTTTAAAAGTAAATACTTTATTTTTAAAATGTTTGAAGTAAATTAAAGGCGTATTTACTAATAAATATTTATTTATTGACATAAATAATTTATTTACATCAAGTATTTATCACTAAATAAATTAATTACACTTAACAAATTAATATTTATAAGTAACTATACAATTTACTTCAATCCCTCTAAAATATATTATTTACTTAAAAAAGTTTCAAAAACATGCTATTTATTACGGGAAAAAAAAGTTTCAAACCATTTAACATGATAAAGTGATAAAGTGTGTCGTTAATAAGAAGAAAGAGATGAGAGAAAGAAAAATAGAATGGAAAAAAGTTGTTGTTTGAAATGATAAACTTATTAACTTATAATGAATATGAAGCTTCTCTGATAGAATCAAAAAATAAGTAAATACAATGCCGAAAGTTTTTTATTTTCAGCCATTAAATATGTATAAAAAATTGTCCGTTCTTTATACTTTTTCAATCTGATACAATTTTAACTAAATTCGACGTTTAGAAACTGACACCATCATAAGGACCAGTAGAAAAACTCCCTAATAGATAATCAAGAAAATAGAGCAAAGTACATTTACTTGTAAATTCTATTTAAATGAGAGTAATTCTGGTAGAAAGTTAAAAGACAGTAACTTAAAACTTGATAGACATAATTTTCTAGTTGCTCAAGAAATTTCTAAAGAGCGCACATCTTCGTTAGTTTAGTTTGACAAGTAGGTGGCTTTCTTTCGAAATCGTGCATGAAGTACCAAAACCATTAGGTAATTCACTTGATATTTGTGAGGGACGATGGAGAGTTTCAGATGTTTTGCTCACTTGCATACTCTGTGGGTTTGTTCTTTTGAGTAAAAAACTTAAAAAGAAGTTAATTCGAGTTAAATTATAACTTAAATTTAACTTAAAAATTATACTTAAGTTAAACTCTAAAAGAACAAGCCGTATATTTTGAACACATAGTTTTTAATAATGGAACAACCATTTTTTAACAAATCCTATTCTACTTTTTCTTCTTTTTTTTTTTTTCTTGAAAACAACAAATTTGAGCTATCCCAATAAAGTTCTCTACGTTTTCCTAAGTATGAGAAAAGCGGATCAATGATACACTTCGGTCCCGTTCACTTCACTGATTCGAGTTTAGAATTTGAGTTAAGATATGACTTTATGTGAGAGCTTTTTACTGTAGCAAAAAAGTTAGATGTGATTGTTTGTGAGAGCTTTTTACTGTAGAAAAACTCGAATTCTAAACTCGAATCAGCGAAGTGAACGGGGCCTTCATCTTGCGTATAAAAAATTAATTTTATAAAATACCCCCTAAATATATAATTTCAGTAGGACGTCTATTAAGATTGGATAAAATTAAAATCAAATTAAATTAAAATTATATATAAAACAGACAATATCTCTAAGGTGAAAATAAAAACTATCAATAATTTATTTTTAATAGTCCCATTAAAGAAGCTCCCATTAATTTATCAATATTTGGTTGCCATCATTAGACAATTAGGTGATTTTAATAACAAAAATTAATTTTATAAAATACCCCCTAAATTATATATTTTAGCTCAACCTGCCTATAACTTTGAAAAGGGTCTATTTCATCTCTTAAACTATATAAAATCGTTTAACAAACTCTTTCGATACAATTATAATATCATAAATTCAAAGTTAAAAGGGTGTCTTGAATTATTTTAGATAATAAGTGGTTGAAAAAACTTCTTTCCATGGTTTAGTCGCATGTTCAACCAAGACACGTGATTTTAAGGGATATTTAGAGAAATTAAAAAAATAAAATTAAGAGTCTTTTTTTTTTTATATACTCAAACTTAAATTACTAATTCTACTACAGTATTTTTTTCTAATAAAAAATTTAAATTTCAAATGTCAAAAATTAAAAGATTATGGTTTGAGTATTCCGTATAAACGGGCTCTAAAAAGTCATTTAGAAGCTATACTCATATCCAAATCATGATTCTGCTATATCATTTTTTACCTTATAAAAAGTTTAAATTTCACAATTTTCTCTTCCACAAAGTTTCGGCAATAAACTCAAATTATAATTTGCACACACCTTCTAAACGAGTCTTAAATTTTTCATGCTTGTAAGAGGATAAAACTTTAGGAGCTTTCTATGGTTGGTATCTTCACTGGTAAAGCGTGCTTTAACAGTATTTAAAGCAATAGAACCTATTAAAAACCTGATCACAATGTCATAATAACCCACCAAAGAATTCTCAAGAATTATAGGAAAATTCCTTAAGTACTCGTGTTTAGTCGAAATACTGCACATTTGATCCTCTTATTATTCAAATGGCTGAAGAATTATTTATATATACATATGTTTATATATAAATCAACCCGTTAAGACTTTCTTTTTAGTTCATAGATTCAGAATCATAATTCATAATTATTTTTAATTTATGTGTATTTTTATGAGAGAAAATATTATAACAAATCACGAATCATAATTCGAATAATGATACCAATCTAACAACCAAACGCATCCAAATTTCAGGGACTGTTATTATTATTTTTAATTAACAACACTGGTAGGGGATTTTAGATACTGAAATAATAATAGACGCAGGCGTGTAATTCAATTAAATACAAAGGGGCTTTCAGGTCCTTTCTTAAATTATATTGAAACAAAAAGCAAAGACAAATTATACTGAATTGGTGGATGGAATCAAGGAGAGAGAAAAGTTAACGAGCATTATTTTGGGCCACAGAAAGTGATGACTCAAATACAAAATATCTCCCTGTGCATTAATTATAATGTTGGTAATTCTAGTAGTGACGTGATAACACAATTCAAAATACATACGAAATTAATGAGTTTAAATTTATCATAAATAGGCAAAATTAGATTGAATTTGTGAAACACGATTGAATAACGTGTTATTTTTCAGGTTGACCCGTCAACTCACACTTGACTCACCGTAACCCATTTATTGAACGTGATATATTTAGATAATACGAATACACAATACAATTACAACTCGTTTGTTATCTATGTTTCCAAATATATATTTTTTTAAAGAAAAACAAGTTGAGAAATAAGTTGACACGATCTTATTATCACTCATTTTATAAACGAATTAATAAACGAGTTATTAGAAATATATTGACACGACACTATTATGACATGTTTAATAAATGAGTTAATCGTATTATGTCCCGTCAATATATAAGTCGTGTTTAGATTTTATATTTTGACACGAATAATAAATAAGTCGTGTTCATATCAAGCATTACCGTGTCAACTGAAAAAATTAACACTGACACGACAACATAAATTATCACTCTTAATTACTTATTGTCTGTTCCCTAATTCTCAGGTCATTCCCCCGTTAGCAAATTGTTACTTCTCAGCCTAGTGTAAGTACCAAGCAAAATTAAAAAATAAAATAAAGAGTATAAACCGGCTTTAGAGAGAGAGAAAAAGAAACGCTTTGACGGAGTCCTGACCATATATTTTCGTCCCAACGATGAGTAGCGGAGGCTGTGTTTTTTGTTGTGAGACAAAGGTCCCAAATCTGAGACACATTAGCGTGGAGGTGCTAGTTCTTTTTTTTTTTCGGATTAGACTATTTGTTCTATTTATTACTTTTCTCCTGGTAGTGAAGACATTGAATTTTCTGATGCTAATCAATAAAATGTAGTTTTCTTAACTCAGAAACGAGTCGGCTGGGGGTATAGTTTTATATTGCAGCAGGTTATAAACTACATTAAAAAATAAAAACAAAACAAAACATTTGGAAGAGTTTTCACACGCCTAAAAAGAGAGAAATCATGGCCGTTCACTTCACCGATTCGAGTTTAAAATTTGAGTTTTGCTACAGCAAAAAGCTCTCAGAAACAGTCACATTTATTATTTTTTTTTTTTATATTTAGATAATACGAATACACAATACAATTACAACTCGTTTGTTATCTATGTTTCCAAATATATATTTTTTTAAAGAAAAACAAGTTGAGAAATAAGTTGACACGATCTTATTATCACTCATTTTATAAACGAATTAATAAACGGGTTATTAGAAATATATTGACACGACACTATTATGACATGTTTAATAAACGAGTTAGTCGTATTATGTCCCGTCAATATATAAGTCGTGTTTAAATTTTATATTTTGACACGAATAATAAATAAATCGTGTTCATATCAAGCATTACCGTGTCAACTGAAAAAATTAACACTGACACGACAACATAAATTATCACTCTTAATTACTTATTGTCTGTTCCCTAATTCTCAGGTCATTCCCCCGTTAGCAAATTGTTACTTCTCAGCCTAGTGTAAGTACCAAGCAAAATTAAAAAATAAAATAAAGAGTATAAACCGGCTTTAGAGAGAGAGAAAAAGAAACGCTTTGACGGAGTCCTGACCATATATTTTCGTCCCAACGATGAGTAGCGGAGGCTGTGTTTTTTGTTGTGAGACAAAGGTCCCAAATCTGAGACACATTAGCGTGGAGGTGCTAGTTCTTTTTTTTTTTCGGATTAGTATATTTGTTCTATTTATTACTTTTCTCCTTGTATTGAAGACATTGAATTTTCTGATGCTAATCAATAAAATGTAGTTTTCTTAACTCAGAAACGAGTCGGCTGGGGGTATAGTTTTATATTGCAGCAGGTTATAAACTACATTAAAAAATAAAAACAAAACAAAACATTTGGAAGAGTTTTCACACGCCTAAAAAGAGAGAAATCATGGCCGTTCACTTCACCGATTTGAGTTTAAAATTTGAGTTTTGCTACAGCAAAAAGCTCTCAGAAACAGTCACATTTAATTTAATTTTTTTTTGCTACAGTAAAAAGCTCTCATATAAAGTCACATCTTAACTCGAATCAGCGAACCAAACAGGCAGATAGACTATTTGAAATTGGGATTATTGTCGACTTGCAGAAGTTCGGTCAATAAATAAGGCTCTCTTTGCAGGCTTAAATTGGGCGGTCTTCAATCTTTTAGTACTCGTTCGTTTTGGATTTAAAATTTTAATTTAAGGTGAGATTGATATTTTTTAGAGTTTTTAACTGTAACAGAAAAAAATTAAATACGATATTTTTTTGAGAATTTTTAACTGTAAAAATTTAAAATTAAAAACTTGAATCGGTTAAATTAACGAAACCTAATTCAATATAATCTACTTGACTTCTAACTCTGGTTTAAATTAGTATTAAAAAGTGTAGAATCTGAACGTGAAATAAATCATCATATCAGTAATTAAATTTGATATGATGATTCCTATATGATGATTTACACACACACAAGCACCAATATGTTTTACATTATGCAAGGTCAACCAATACGTGCCCAATTTGGAGATGATCCACTTTTGAATACATTATTAGCTATTTCTGGAATGGAACCAACCTTGGGATCAACCAAAAAATAAAAAATATATATATATATATATATATACTATGACTCACAAAAAGAAGAATACTTATCAACCTCGTATAGCTAATTATCCAATCATTTTCATATGCTCCCAATTTTATAAAATTTTGATGCGTTTAAATAAAATAAAAAAATAGTTATAAGTACCTGTTTGGAGAAGTGACTGCAAAATCAATCCAGCGCTGTTGATCTTCTTGCCACTTGATGATCCGACCGTCGGATTCGCCGGTGTAAGGGCCGTCGCCGAGGCTGTCAAAGGCATAGCTCTCGGGACCAAGAGCTCCAACAATTGGAAGAAATTCAAAGTGCCCAAAATCATGATGATCATGATCATGATCGGAAAGGCTTTTGGGGTCTTTGGTAGAGAGAGAAGCGAAGTCGAAAACATGATTTGCGGCGAAAAGAGCAGAGAAGAGAACGGCAAAGGCCGCTGCCGTGGAGAAGAGTTTGGGAGTCGTCATACTTTTGGTATGCAATAAAGAAAACAAAATTTATTGGGTGGCATGCAAGAGTTGTGGCAATAAAGTAATGTTGTTGTTATATATAATTGTTTTTGTGGCAACAAATTTATTGAGAGAATTTCGAGGGAAAGCGATGTGATGTTTTGCATATAAATATCATAAATGATTCATTACTCAGACATGTGGCAAAGATTCAAAAAAATAATCTTCATAAAACCCATTACCTTGCCCACTCTCACATCCAGCCCTACCCATGTACTTAATTTGAGCACTAAAATTGAAAACGAAAAAGAAGAAGGAGACAGTAAAAAGAGAAAAAAGTTATAAAAAAAAATCTTATGTTTAGAATCATTTCAAAATCATAGAGGGTGAGAAACTAAATGAGCCTAGGTGTAAGTGTATCTATTGTGGGGCAACATATGCGTATGATAGGAGGAGACATGACACCAGTAGTATGAAGGTTCACATAGAAAAGTAATGCAAGAAATACCCATATAGGAACCAAGATAAAAAGTAAAAAACTATGAGTTTCTAAACAAACACTGAAACTGGTAGTAGTCTTGTTGCTATAGGCTTTAACAATGAGCATTGTAGAAAAACGTTAGCAAAAATGGTGATTGTAGATGAGCTTTCATTTAGGTTTGTTGAAGGTGAAGGATTTAAGAATTTTTGTCAAGTGACGCAGCCAAGGTTCTCTATCCCCTCCCGTGTTACAATTGCTAAGGACATTTACTAACTTTTTTTGGAAGAGAGGAAGAAACTAAGGGCTGAATTTAGTAAGGGCAGTCAAAGGATTTGCCTAACAACTGATTGTTGGACATCATTGCAAAATATTAATTATTTGTGTCTAACTGCACACTACGTTGATAGTGAGTGGACTTTGTAAAAAAGGATTATAACCTTTTGTCAAATTTCAAGTCACAAGGGAGAGAGTGTTGGTAAAGTCATTGAGTCATGTTTGCATGCTTAAGGTATTGAGAGAGTCTTCACTATGACTGTTGATAATGCCTCCTCAAATGACTCCATGATTACCTACTTGAGAAGGAAGATTAAGGGGTGGAAATGGGTTGTTTTAGGTGGGGAATTTCTGCATGTTAGGTGTTGTGCCCATATAGTGAATTTGATTGTCAATGAAGGTTTAAAAGACCTACATGATTCCATAGCCGCCATTCGTAACGCTGTGAGGTATGTGAGGTCTTCTCCGGCTAGGTTGCTGAAATTCAAGTCATGTGTGGAGCGAGAGAAAATTGAATACAAAGGTCTCGTATGCTTAGATGCCCCTACTAGATGGAACTCCACCTATATGATTTTAAGTGCAGCCATTAAGTTTCAAAAGGCTTTTGAAAGATATGAAGAGGAAGATGACAAGTTTGTGTCTTATTTTTTGGAAGATGGGGGGAACGGAAGATTGGCCGCCCACTTGATGATTGGGAGAATATTAAGGTGTTTGTGAAATTTTTAAAGACTTTTTACGCTATAACTTTGAAGTTTAGTGCCACTTTGAATGTTACTTCAAATTCTTACTTTCATGAGCTTTGTGGATGCAAAATCAGTTATCTGAATTAAGCAAAACAAGAGGATTCAATGCTTTCATCCATGGCTGTGAGTATGAAAAAGAAGTATGACAAGTATTGGGGGAATGTTGAGAATATAAATTGTCTTCTCTTTGTGGCTGTTGTACTTGATCCTAGGTACAAAATGGATTCTTTGACATATTGTTTCTCTATAGTGTATGATTCTTGCACTTCTAAAACATTAGCAAAGAATGTGAAGGATACTATGTACCGGTTGCATGAGGTTTATAGTGGGGACAAGGGTGAATCTGTGGCTAATGAAAGTAGTGGGGAGGCGGCAACAACAAGTACAATGGAGGCAAAAACGAAAGTAGAAGGAAAAGGGTGTTTGTGGAGCTCCTTTGTTAGGAAAATGAAGTAGAAGAATGTGAATGAGTACAAAAATGATGTGGACAGATACTTGACAGACCCTATGGAGGATCCAACTCGGTCAAATTTTGATGTTTTAGATTGGTGGAAGAATAATGCAACTAATTACAAGGTTCTCTCACTAGTTGCAAGAGACATTCTTGCCATTCATGTTTCAACTTATCTTCAGAATCTGCTTTTAGTATCGGAGGCCGCATCCTCGATCCCTTTAGGAGTTCATTGAGCCCCAAGATGGTGGAGGCATTGATTTGTACACAAAATTGGCTGCGTAGTAGTGAGCACATCAACCTTATTGACGTGGAAGAATTAAATGAATATGAAGCTATTGAGTCAGGTAATCTTTTTACGTTTTACTTATTTTTTTTAATTTTATTTCATCTCTTTGTTGTTTATTTTGTTGTTCTAAACTTGATTCTGATGATTTTTTTTATTATGTTTTCTTCTCAAGATTTGTCAAATTCTGTTGCAACACATGATGGGCAAGTTGGGAATGAAGGTGCTATTATTCTGGATTAAACAGTTTGGAGTGGACTAAATTTCCTATTTTCTGACTATCTTTATATGGACTGTTCATCTTTATATGGACTGTTTATTATGGATTAAACTGTTTATTTTATATGGACTATTTTGCTTCTTAAGATTTTATTTCATCTCCTTGTTGTTTATGCTTTTGGACTGTTAAAAGAGGTATGAAGTCATATATTAAAATTGGTTTTCACCAACCCGAGTAACCTGACCCTACCCGAGGTCACCCGAAAGGTTGCGGGTTTGTAGACTTAAGAGAGTGTCGCGGTCCAAAGTTTTCTCAACCCGCCCTGATCGAGTTGGCTCAATTTTTCGGCTCAACCTAACCCTACCCGGCCAATTTACACCCTTAGTTCCAACTTCCTAGTATATTGTTTCATCACATGAGCCGGACACCCCCCATATGCGAATATGCTTCAAAACTGGATTTTTGACCATTCCACAACTCTAGGGGTGTCTTTAGTATAGACTTAGATGGTTCTAGATTCAGAATATACATTGTGGTTCTTAAGGCATAACCCCAAAATGAAGTAGGAAGTGCAGAATAACTCAACATTGATCTTATCATGTCGAGCAAAGTCTGATTTCTCCTTTCGGCTACACCATTCTGCTATGGTGTACCGGGTGTAGTCAATTTGGATACCACACCTTCTTCAATCAAGAAACCCTAGAACTCTTAGTCTAGGTATTCACCCTCTCACTCTGATCGAAGTGTCTTGATTGATTTACCTAATTGTTTTTCAACTTCTGCTTGAAACTCTCTAAACTTTCCAAAAGTTTCAGATTTTCGTTGCATTAGGTAAACATAACCATATCTCGAATAGTCATCAATAAAGATAACATAATATTTGTAACCACCACTAGCTTGGACGTTTAATGGTCCACATACATCCGAATGTATTAGCTGAAGAGGTTTTGTAGCTCTTTCTCCTTTCACCGTGAAAGGCCTCTTAGTCATTTTACCTTCTAGACAAGATTCACAGACTGGAAGCTTACTAACTTTTAGTTCGCGTAAAGGACCATCATTTACCAGTATTTCAATCCTATTTAGGTTAATATGACCAAGCCTAAGATGCCATAGATATGTGTTATTATTGTGAGAAATCTTTTGCTTCTTATTCTTAGGTTCGGCAAATGTTGAACATTTCAACATTACGCAGTGAGTTAGGCATTGGTTAAAACGGTATAAACTGTTTTCCAAACATCCAGAACAAATATCAGAACCATTCCGAAAGATGTGAACTAGATTATTATTAAAGGCAATTGTTCAAATAATTTAGAATTAGAAATCAAATTTCTCTTAATGCCTGGAGGGAAATAAACAATGTTCACAACAAGGTATTTCCAAAATTGAAGTCTAACTTCTCCCACTATTTTTGCCAATACCCTCGTGGTATTCCCACCATCGTGTAGTCCCTGACGGCAAGTTTTTTGTAAGAACTAATATTTTGCAAAGAAAACTAAACATGATTAGTTGCTCCCAAATCAACTATCCAGGATGAGGAATCACCCTCTACTAAATATGTTTTTACAATTAGTAAATCTTATTTACTTTGGTTCTACTTCTTTGTTTAGGTGGAAACAATTTTCATTTAAGGGCTAAGACTTAATAAAGAAAATAAACATGATTAGTTATTCCTGAATCTACTATCCAGGATGAGGAATCACCTTTAAACTAAAACAAGTTTTTAGAACTAGCAAATCATATTTGCTTAAGTTCATTTCTTTGTTTCGGGAAACAATTTTCTTGTAAGAGCTGAGACTTAAAGAAAATAAACATGATTAGTAACTCCCAAATTTACTATCCAGGATAAGGAATCACCCGTTTACTAAAACATGTTTTTAGAACTAGCAAATCGTATTTGCTTGATTCTTTTCCTTCATTTTAGTGGAAACGACTTTCTTTGTGACAACTAAGACTTAATAAAGAAAACAAACATGAGTAGTAACTCCCGAATGTACTAGAAGTCACCCTTTACTAAACATGTTTTCAGAACTATCAAATCATATTCGCTTGATTCTTTTCCTTTATTTTGGTGGAAACGACTTTCCATTTGTCTTTTGGTCAAGGCATTTATAGTATTTAGCCAAGCCTTTCTTATATGGATTTCCATATACGATATATGATTACTGCATTATCTCATAAGCTGTTTCCATACCTTCATATATATTTCTTGTGAATTACTACGCACAACCCTAGCTAAGAGTTAGCTATAGTAGTTTCGTTAGGGACATGAGGACAATTCTCCATTTGGGACAAACTTATATTCATCACATGAATATCAGTTGTTTATGTTACTTTACCACTTCGCATAGTTTATCTCTAGTTAGTAATTCAGTTTCATGTAGTGTGATTATAGGATTTGACATATTGCTGGAAATAAATAGAATGTTCATCTAATCAATTTATGTGCATGAATATCAAAACATATAATTTTAGACATAATTAAATATGATGCATGATGCACATGAAAAATACATAAATCATGTTTTAATTTTTGGTGCCAATAATAATCCAATTTACCACAAATAAAGTGTACCTTTGGGTAGTCAAATTATTTGTAAACCGAGACACTCCTATCAGTTAATAAATATAATAAAAATATCTCATATCTTCATATTTATTAACTATCGTTATTTTTGTCAAAATATAACCAACAAACTTTGATTATATCTTCATGAGTGTAACCCACCATTTCAGATTCCATAGACTTAACTCCGGATTGCTACCTTTGGGTAGTCAATTCAGAAATACATCCTGAAATCCTATCTCTAGGAAGCCAACATTGTTATTGATCCAGCAAGAACACTCTCCTTTGGGAGGGCGATTCAATGTTGCCGTAAAGCCCCTCTTCGGATCTCACGGTGTTGCGCTAACGGTGGACACCAGTGGGTCGTATTGTCATACAACTCTCTCCCACTCATTATTTTACAAATATGTATTTTATTTGAAAATCATCTCATGTTTTTCAAGACCCGATAAATAAACAATTTATTTTTTGGACATGTGAAATTCTAAAATTTAACTCTTAAATTCAATTTCACATATAACATTATTTTGTAAATCAATTTTGTAACTTAAATTAATTTAATCATATTAAATCAATTTTAGCGCATGGTTCTTATTTTATTTTATTTTTCTAAAACTCTTTTATAATAAATAACATAAATAATAATAAATGCGCATGTATGCATAACATGTTATAAAACATAACACTAGGCACAATATATTTATATGGCATGTTATATGCATGGACATATAATATATAATTATCAACATAAAATATAACTGTACGCAATCGACTATTGAAATAAATTTGACCGGGTTCCATGAAAAATATAAATTACAACCAAATCGAATAAATAAATAATTACAATAATTATTTTCTTCCGTTACATCAACGGGTCTTCGATTCTTGAATTCTTCATTCTTTCACTTTGTTCTTCGGGTCGGATTCCACCTTCTTTGGGGTCCAGAACTCTTCCGGGTCCGTCGTCACGCATTACGAGGGTTTCAGACACCCTCGGGCCCGTTTGGGGCCTATTAACTGCGTCTGGGACGCTAGCCGCGCGTTTAGGCGCGCGCGCGCTCGGACTGGTTGCACGCTGCTTGCTTTCTGGGCACTAGTATGGGCAGATCTTGGGTTGTTTCTGGGCATTTTCAAACTTAATCTTCCGGGCTTCCTTTTGATTCAAAATGAAAAAAAAAAAAACCCCTAATTGTACCAAAATCCTAGAATTACAATAATTCTAATCCCGAATATAATTATAAATAATTTAATTTGAACGAATTTATTGCGATCCATGGAACCATATAATTAAAGACCAAATCCATCATCCATCCATTCATCAACATGAATTAAATATAAACATCCATAAATAAAAGTGCCTACCCATCACATACATACATAATTAAATATCACATATTTAATATATTAATTTTGATATCACATATTTAATATCACATAATCAGAGCATAAATTAATATCGTCTATAAACTGCTATGATACTAATTGTTGATTTTTGAATCGAATTCGGATGTAGAAGCGTGGGGATAGCGGATCAAGTATAACAAAAATTTTCATAAAACTTTTGAGATACTCTATAGATTATATTAATTATGCACGAATAAATTAATCACATTAATTTATTTATTAAGAACTCAATTTGAAATAATACCTAGCGGCCGATTAAGATGATAACTTGAGTTCTTTGACCTCGAACAATCCTCGCTCCAAAGCCTTGGGTTTAGAAAACCAATGTCTTTCACGTCAATTCCTATAATCTACGAAAACGTGTGTGTGTGCACAACTGAGACAAAACAGGTTAGAATAAACTATGAACTGTTCATTTGATATAGTCACTCCATATAGATCAATCCTGCATAAATAATTCATAATTAAAGCTAGGTAAAATCCGTTAACCTCTATAATTATATCTTCATCCTTGAGTACCATTGATTCTTTAATGGATAGTGATTCATGAAACACATTCATGAACCAGAGCGCTCTTACTAATCTAAGTACCAAATCAACACTCAAGAGAATTATTTATCTACTTCTTTCTCAAGAAGGAATGAAGGAATGGATTCCATCTCGTATAATAACATTCCCGGCTACCTATTTCATCATGTCTCCAAAATACAAGGAATAGGATTCAGGGTCTCGGAATCCGTACCAAGTAAATCAAAAGAGACAAATCCATAAATAGGAGTTTTTTAAGAACTCAGGATTAAAATCATTCTATATATGACCATCGGTAGATTCAATTAGAATTTCTATACTTAACGAAAATTATTAGAAATTCGTATTGTGTATGTGTCCCTATTCCACATAATCTTATTATGCGAAATATACTCATTCAATATCTTACCATATTAACAGTGCGGATAACTCCGTTCCATTCAAAATGGGAATGACATGTATTAGTAATGTTTTAATTAAAAATTCCAAACTTTAATTAAATTCATTATGAACATTGCTTTTTGATTGTTATCCTTAAACATTATCCTCTCGTATATAACACTTATATACAATGTTTAAGGTCACATCAATAATCATGGAATTTTCATTGATATTCATAAAATATTCACAAATATATATACACATAAAATGATGAATAAACTCTTTCATTAAATAAATAATAAATGTCCTATTACATCACATGCTTCTAGGACACCATTCCCAACAGACTCGGCATTGGAGTCAGAATCATTGTCTGTCATCTTGGTGATGGGCGATAAAACTGTTGGTTTGCGGGTTGCTTGAACCTTCTCATCCTCGGAGGTTTCTTCCTCTTTCGATTAAGTTTCCTCCTCTTCGTCGAAAGAAGAAACGGCCGGGGGTACGTCATGGATGGAATGGAGGAGGAGACGGAGGGTTTCAGAGGAGAAAATTTGATGAAAGAGACCAGAACAGAACAACAATTGAAGATGTAGACCATTTTTTTTATAAATAAAAACTTTGAGTAAATAATTTTCTTTTATCATATTTCTTCTTCTTATCAATATATTTTATTGTCAACTTTCATATAAATCTAGTCAAGCTCTTTTTATGTGATTGTTGCATTATATTATATATTGATAGGTATTGTTTTATGAGTAGTCTTTTACTGCAATATTGCCAACGGTATATTGTCGCTCTTAGATTTCTCATAAGATAATTTTTCCTAATTCTAAACGTTAGAATTTTATTTACTCAAATACATTTTTAATTCATATGTTCTTCAAATATTTATTTTCCGATTGATTGTTTGGGATGTGAAACTTTCAATTGAGTCAATTTATGAATCAAAATCCAATTAGGTGAACAAAGCATATGGAGGATTCTCAAAGCTTTACCACTTTTTTTATTATTGAATTTTCTCCATTTTAAATTGTTCAAAAAATCATCAAAAACACTCATTCCCTTTCTTTGTTTGATTGCTTACTTTCCTAACACTTTTTATTTGCTAGTCATTTCTTGTTCAATTTAACACCTCCTCGTGGGATCAACCGTTCAAATTGTACTATAATTTAGATTAGGAATCTAAATTAGTCAATTAATTACAATCATAGTTATAATCCTAAGAGTTAGTGAAACTATAAAAGGAAAAATTAAATAAGGCAACAATTAAAATATATAAATGAGGAAACAAAATAAAATCCTAATTTACCAAAAATAAAAGGTTACAGAATCAAATCACAATTAATTTTAAAACTAAAAAGGAAAAAAAAATTAAGAATAAAAAAACAAGTCTACGTTTCAAAAATAAAG
This sequence comes from Morus notabilis, assembly GCF_000414095.1. Lineage (NCBI taxonomy): Eukaryota > Viridiplantae > Streptophyta > Magnoliopsida > Rosales > Moraceae > Morus > Morus notabilis. The sequence goes on along the minus strand of NW_010366405.1, from coordinate 102,657 downwards.
TGTGAGATTTTTTTTTATTTTATTATTATTATTATTTTTTATTATTATTATTATTATTATTATTATTTTTATTATTATTATTATTT
>NW_010366405.1:98985-102464 GCF_000414095.1 Morus notabilis | reverse complement strand
TTTGATTCTTTTTCTTTGTTTAGGTGGAAACAATTTCCATTTAAGGGCTAAAACTTAATAAAGAAAACAAACATGATTAGTTATTCCTGAATCAACTATTCAGGATAAGGAATCACCATTTTACTAAAACATGTTTTTTTTAGAACTAGCAAATCATATTTTCTTGAGTTCCGTTCTTTATTTCGGGAAATAATTTCCTTGTATTTACCCAACCCTTTTGTTTTATGGATTGCCAGATACGGTATCTGATGATTGCATTATTGATTACGCCCAAGCGGTCAATTGTCGTACAATTTGAATGGTCGATCCCACGAGGAAGTGTTAAATTGAACAAGAAATGATTAGCAAATAAAAAGCGTTAGGAAAATAAGCAATCAAACAAAGAAAATGAATGAGTGTTTTTGATGATTTTTTGAACAATTTAAAATGGAGAAAATTCAATAATAAAAAGTGGTAAGGCTTTGAGAATCCTCCGTATGCTTTGTTCACCTATTTGGATTTTGATTCATAAATTGACTCAATTGAAAGTTTCACATCCCAAACAATCAATCGGAAAATAAATATTTGAAGAACATATGAATTAAAAATGTATTCGAGTAAATAAAATTCTAACGTTTAGAATTAGGAAAAATTATCTTATGAGAAATCTAAGAGCGACAATATACCGTTGGCAATATTGCAGTAAAAGACTACTCATAAAACAATACCTATCAATATATAATATAATGCAACAATCACATAAAAAGAGCTTGACTAGATTTATATGAAAGTTGACAATAAAATATATTGATAAGAAGAAGAAATATGATAAAAGAAAATTATTTACTCAAATGTATAAAGCTTACAAACCATTGGAGAATCAAAAATCCAAATAAGTTCACTACACAAAGGATCATCTCTAGCCTCACCTAAATACTCTAGCCTAGCTTGCACATAATTCCCATAAAATTCTAAAAAGAAAGTATGAGAATAAGAACAAGAAAATAATAGAAAATGTGTGAGAATTTTGACTCCTAAAATTCACCTCTAATCACCTTGACAATGGCCCTATTTATAGAGTTTTGAGAATGTTAAAAAGCTAAAAACTGGATCCTAATTAAGAAGTTACAAGGCTTAATCGGGGGAGAAAAACCATCACATTTTTGAAGAGTGGGACACGTGTCGCAAGTTGATTCGCGCGCAGGAGAGACGTGGTGCACAGCTGGACCACACGGAGGGAGACTGGACGCGCGCGTGGAGGAGAACTCGCGCGGGAAGGGAACGTGCGCGTAAAGCGCGCGTATGCGGGGGAACAGCTGGGCCCCACTGGGACGCGTGGCGAGACGTGGCTAGAGGGAGGCTGGAACGCGGGACCCACGCGGAGAGGAGAGGAGATCCGGGTGATGCGCGCGTGGAGGAGACTCGCACAGGGGAACGGGCGGTGCGTGCCAGGCGCGTATTTGTGAGGGGACAGTTGGGTCCCATGGTCCTGCGGTGCGGCAGTGGTTGACACGTGGCGGCTGGGTTGGCTCGCGGCTTCTCGGCTCGGCTCGGCTGGACAATGGACTGATGGGCTTTGGGCCGAATTGGGCTTTTCTTGGGCTCAACTTTTAGGTTTTGCTTGGTAAACTGGCCCAAATCCAATTGGTTATCTTAAAAGAACCATTAACTTGAGTTTGTCATATAATGACTATCCGATCATACTTGAAGGGTACTCGGATGCAAGTTGGATAACAAATGTAAGTGATAATAAATCTACATCTGGGTGGATTTTCACAATTACAGGATGAGCCGTCTCTTGGGCTTCTAAGAAACAAACGTGCATAACTCACTCTACGATGGAGAGTGAGTTTATAGCACTTGTCGTTGCAGGTAAAGAAGCGGAATGGCTAAGAAATCTATTGCTTGATATTGAGTTGTGGCCACAACCAATGCCATATATTTCTTTGTATTGTGATAGTGAAGCTACTTTGTCTAGAGCTTATAACAAGGTTTATAATGGTAAATCTAGACATATTTGCTTGAGACATGAATATGTTAAACAATTAATAACCGATGGTGTTATTAATATTGTTTATGTTAGGACAAACAAGAACCTAGCGGATCATTTGACAAAAGGTATTTCAAGAGACTTAGTCAAAGAAACATCTAGTGGAATGGACCGAAACCTTTTTTTGAAAGAGTCACCAATGATGGTAACCCAACTATGTAATAGTATTACTGTTATTCCATAGTTAAATGGGTAAGAACAAATTATTGTTATGTGACCGGGTTAGCACCGAACTTTAATTAGTCCCTTCTAGGCTATCGATGCAAAAATAGCTACGTGGTTGAGGTTGAGTTTAAACTCTTAATGATGTTCGAGTCTCTTAGTAGCTAGAGATATAATTCGAACTTCACCTAAGTGAACATAAGGAATGGTGCTGTTCCTAACAAGACCTTGGTTTAGTCTTGTAAATGTTCATGTATCCAAGATAGAGCACAAGGCCGTAATAGTGCTAAACGATTGGAACAGTTTTGAAATCTGGGATAACACATATGTGATATATTTTCGGTATTTGCTTAAGAGACAAAGTTTAATGCAAAGCACACTATTGTCTTGTGAATACTTTGAAGTATAGTCACTAAGTAAAGGTTAAAATCGAAAGATACCTTCATGTATGTATGTGTTTATCGTTGTTTAATTCTGAATAAATATTACAATCTAGTGGGGGATTGTTAGAGAGATTATAATATATCTCTCAATTTTAATATCACAAAATTGGATTAAAACCTTAAAGATTGTGAGATAAATTCAGAATTGGGAGGATGAAAAGAAATAGAGATCTAAAATGGCAAATTACCCCCAAGATACAACAAACCCTTGAACACAATATCCAGCAAAAATATTGAGTTCCAGAACAATAGTAATCTGTATTTTCTGAAGTCCATCATATAAAGACAGGGATGCATCCATCCTCTTTAAGTGTTATAACCTTTCACATAAAGATACCTTTTCAATTTGATGGTTATCTTTTATATGCTGATGCACTTACATCAATAGTTATTTCTATTGTTAATAAGTGCTCAGATATGTGAGAAAACATATTACAAATAGATGCAATGGTTCGAGACCTTCAGATCACTAAAACACACGAACACATTTTCCGTCGATGATTTGCGCTGCAGCGCCCATGAGGCGCGCTGCAGCGCGCGAGCTTAGCAAAACAGACCCGAGAGGTCTGTTTTGCGCAGGCTGTAACGCCCAGGGCGCGCTGCAGCGCGTCCGTACGTTGCAGCGCATGTCGACCACTGCCGCACCGCAGGACCGTGGGACCCAGCTGTCCCCTCACAAACGCGCGCCTGGCGCGCACCGCCCGCTCCCCTACGCGAGTCTCCTCCACTCGCGCGTCCCTCGGATCTCCTCTCCTCTCCGTGTGGATCCCACGTTCCAGCCTCCCTCCAGCCACGTCTCGCCACGCGTCCCAGTGGGGCCTAGCTGCTCCCCCGCGGACGCGGGC
>NW_010366405.1:94003-98801 GCF_000414095.1 Morus notabilis | reverse complement strand
TCTTGTTCTTATTCTCATACTTTCTTTTTAGAATTTTATGGGAATTATGTGCAAGCTAGGCTAGAGTATTTAGGTGAGGCTAGAGATGATCCTTTGTGTAGTGAACTTATTTGGATTCTTGATTCTCCAATGGTTTGTAAGTTTTATACATTTGAGTACAATAATTTTCTTTTATCATATTTCTTCTTCTTATCAATATATTTTATTGTCAACTTTCATATAAATCTAGTCAAGCTCTTTTTATGTGATTGTTGCATTATAGTATATATTGATAGGTATTGTTTTATGAGTAGTCTTTTACTGTAATATTGCCAACGGTATATTGTCGCTCTTAGATTTCTCATAAGATAATTTTTCCTAATTCTAAACGTTAGAATTTTATTTACTCGAATACATTTTTAATTCATATGTTCTTCAAATATTTATTTTCCGATTGATTGTTTGGGATGTGAAACTTTCAATTGAGTCAATTTATGAATCAAAATCCAATTAGGTGAACAAAGCATATGGAGGATTCTCAAAGCTTTACCACTTTTTTTATTATTGAATTTTCTCCATTTTAAATTGTTCAAAAAATCATCAAAAACACTCATTCCCTTTCTTTGTTTAATTGCTTACTTTCATAACGCTTTTTATTTGCTAGTCATTTCTTGTTCAATTTAACACCTCCTTGTGGGATCGACCATTCAAATTGTACTATAATTGACCGCTCGTCTTTGTACACGTTTGGGCGTAATCAACGTGGTTGTGTAAGTAATTTATCATAGTATAAATTACTTACCGATGCCTGTAATGTGGAGATATTTAGTTATATTTACTTTGAGAAAAAAGATGTGAGGTTCCTGTTGTTGTGTTGGAACTGAATTTTTATATTTATTCATTTACTTATTTATTTACTTGCTTGTTTACTCATTTATTTACTTATTTACAAAGTTATTTCAAAATATATCCTACTAGATTTTTCGCTCACGTTTTATTATTTTATAAATGTTAAACCCCTCCCAGGTGACTTTAGGAGCAGTGCGGAGTAGCTGAGTTGCTACCACCCGATTAAGAGAGGATTGTGTTCATCCTCCTGGTGTACGAATGTAAGAATTTGTAAATTCTGTAAACTCTAATTTTTGGATTTCTAGACTGTGGTTGATGTCTGTAATGCTATTTACACATTCATGTATGTACGATACTAAAGATCATGTGGATAGATCCTGTGGGTGTAGCCCTGAAGACTATTAGAGGCGGGAGTTTTAGCCTCTTATGATGTTCTTGTAATTTATTTTCGGCACAAATCCGGATGCGGAAGCGTGGGGATAGCGGATTAAGTATAACAAAAATTTTCATAAAACCTTTGAGATACTCTGTAGATTATATTAATTTATGCATGAATAAATTAATCGCATTAATTTATTTTTTAAGAACTCAATTTGGAATAATACCTGGCGGCCGATTAGGATGATAACTTGAGTTCTTTGACCTCGAACAATCCTTGCTCCAAAGCCTTGTGTTTAGAAAACCAATGTCTTCCATGTCAATTCCTAGAATCCACGAAGACGTGTGTGTGGGCACACCTGAGACAAAACGGGTTAGAATAAACACTCGAATTTCCACAAACACCAACGTATGCATGATGTGGAATTTTTTGGAGAAAAATTTTTCCTTCCCACAATAAGAGAATTTCGGCCACCCTTTAAAATTAGGTCAAAAATTATTTTCAAAAAATTGTGTCCACAATTTCCTATGATTCTCTTATTCATAAAGTAGAAGTCAAACTTCTAGAAAGAATCCAATCTCTATCTCCAAGATAAAGCTTGTTAATTATCTCATATTTGAATTTGGAATAAAATCTCCTATTCCTTATCCTTAATGTGGCCGGCCATGCATGGGGATTCTCATCCCTGTGTGGCGCCAATTACAGATAGGGAAGGAAAAGAAAATCATCCTTTATCCTGCAGTCCAATTTTGATTCAAATTCAAATTCCAATTCTAATTTAAGTCAAACTTAAATTAATTTGAATTCTAAATTGAACAACTTATCAAATATGTTTAAAAGGATAAATTTAAATTATGTTCACAATTTAAATTCAAATTTAAATAATCACATTATTTAAATAATAATTAATTCTCAATTAATTATTTTCGAGCGTTTAATTTTAGAATTTTGTAATTCTAAAATTCCCATTTTGTCCTTTGTGTTTGGTAGAATTACAACGACGACGCATGGACTAATGGACCTATAATTCCGAGCTCTAATGAAATTAATAATTTATTAAACACTTTAATAAATTAATTAATTCCATTAATTCCAATAGTTACTCCACTATAAACTTGGAACATAAATAATTCATAATTAGGCTAGGTAGAATCCGTTAACCTCTCTAATTATATCTTCATCCTTGAGTACCATTGATTCTTTAATGGATAGTGATTCATAAAACACATTCATGAACCATAATGCTCTTACTAATCCAAGTACCGAATCAACACTCAAGAGAATTATTTATCTGCTTCTTTCTCAAGAAGGAATGGATTCCATCTCGTATAATAACATTCCCGGCTACCTACTTCATCATGTCTCCAAAATACAAGGAATAGGATTCAGGGTCTCAGAATCTGTACCGAGTAAATCAAAAGACACAAATCCATAAATAGGAGTTTGTTAAGACCTCAGGATTAAGATCATTCTATATATGACCATCGGTACACTCAATTAGAATTTCTATACTTAACGAAAATTATTAGAAATTCATATCATGTCTGTGTCCTTGTTCCACATAATCTCATTATGTGTAATACACTCATTCAATATCTCACTATATTAACAGTGCGGATAACACCGTTTCATTCTAAATGGGAATGACATATATTAATAATATTTTAATTAAAGATTCCAAACTTTAATTAAATTCATTACGAACATCTCTTTTTTATTATTATCCTTAAACATTATCCTCTTGCATATAACACTTATATACAATGTTTAAGGTTACATAAATAATCACGGAATTTTCATTTGATCTTTATAAAATATTCATAAATATATGCACATAAAATGATGAATAAACTATTTTATCAAATAAATAATAAATATCCTATCACATCTCATGCTTCTAGGACACAATTCCCAACAATCTCCCACTTGTCCTAAAGCAAGTAGAATATGTCTCTAATCCTAAAACTTTCTAGGTGTCTATGACTGATCTATGCCTAGAACAATTTCCAGATCAGTTAAGAATTTCTGGAGTCAGATTGCTTTCTTTTGCTGCTTAACAAGCTGCAACACATTAACCTTTAATGATAAAATTAGCAATCACACTTTGCTAACAACGTTTCGTATCACGACTCATTCACCTAGTGTGAACACAGATTTGGATGTCGACTCTCGAACTCCATGCAAGGCTCATAGTCAAAGTCTGTGTATCCAGCTCAAAGACAACTCTTTCACTAACTAAATTATCTTATAGTTTCATTGCTTTCCTCATACCCTTAAGGATACACTACAATGCTACCCAATGATCGAATCTTGCGTTCAACTGACAACGACTGACCACTCCCACTGAATATCATATATTCAGGCTTGTTAAGAATAAGAACGTCTTCTTTTCTTTCATTTGAAACATCTTGGTTTTGATCAAATCCATAAGACATAATAACCTCATCAAACTTGATGTTCCATGATCTAGAAGTTTACTTAAATCCATAAATGGATCTCTACGGCTTGCAGACTTTCTGCTCTAGGCCCTTCTCTATGTAACCCTCTGGCTAATCGATATAGATGGTTTCCTCAAGATAGCCATTCAGAAAAGCTGTATTGACATCCATCTGCCATATGTCATATTCAAAAAATGTTTCTATGGCTAAGAGTATCTGGATGAACTTAAGCATGGCTTCTGATGAGAAAGTTTCCTCATAGTCAACTTCCTATCTCTGGGTGTAACACTTTGCCACTAGTCTTGCTTTATAAGTCTCTACTTTTTCATCCGCTTCTCTTTATCTCTTGAAGATCCACTTGCATCCAATGGGTTTTACCCCTTCAGATAGATCTACAAGTTGCCAGACCGAGTTGGAGTACATGGACTCTATCTCGAGTTTCATAGCTGCTTGCCACTTTTCCTTATCAGAATCATCCGTCACAGCCTTAAAGGTCAACGGATCCTCCTTGCCGTCATCAGTAATGACGATCTGTGCTTCCCCGGTATACCGGTCAGGTAACCTGCTTACCCTCTCACTACGACGAGGTGCCAGAGGAGTTTGATTAGGAATCATGGTCTTTTCTCTTAGCGTTCCAACAACTCTTGTCGGTTGTGGTCCAATCTTATTGGAAAGTAACTTTTCCAGAACTGCTTTTGCTTCTGGGCTTGAAAACTATCATATAGTCATGCTCCAGAAATGTGGCATTTGTCGATACAAATACCCTTTGATTCTTTTGACTATATAAAATAATCCTTCTCTTGTCCCCATTGCATATCTTACAAATATGCATATTTCTGATATTGGTTCCAACTTCCCAGTCTATTATTTCATCACATGAGCCGGACATCCCCACATGTAAATATGTTTTAAAACTGGCCTTTAACAATTCTACAACTCTAGAGGTGTCTTTGGTATAGACTTAGATGGTAATTGTAACACCCTGAAGAATTAATTGAGATTAATTAAGGTAATTGAGATTATTAGTGTGCCTAATCTGATTTAATTAATTGAGTTTAAATAATTCCAAGGTATTTAAATTATTCACAGTAATTTATTTAATCCAGAAGTGTGTATGGGCGCATTTCTGGACTGTTATATTTTACACATGTCA
>NW_010366405.1:81894-92784 GCF_000414095.1 Morus notabilis | reverse complement strand
AATGTTAATGAATGATTTCTTAAGCAAAGAGATCTTGTGAACTGGTAATAGAGTCTATTGCTGTAAGCCTAGATAGGATGCGGAGAGTGCATCCTCGGGGGCAGAACCCGAAACCGGTCCGGGTAGGCGAGGCACTTGGTTAGGTAAGTAATTTGTACTAATTACTTGCTGAAGCCTGTAACATGGTTATTTTCAGTTATATTTCCTTTGAGAAAAAGGATGTGAGGTTCCGGCTGTTCTGTCGGGACTGAATGTCTTATTTTATTTATGTATTCAATTATTTATTTATGCGCTCATTTATTTTAAATATTTCAAATTATATCCTACTGGGTCTTTCGCTCACGTTTTATGTTTTAAATGTTAAACCCCTCCCAGGAGACTCGAGGAGCGGTGCAGGATAGCTGGAGTTGCTACTGTTGGATCAAGTGAGGATTGAGTTTATCCTCTGAACAAATGTAAGGAATTGATACTGTATGTCCTGTGGGATGGAGCCCTGTGTGTCAGAGGCTCCTGGATTATGTCGTTTATTTAGATTTTTATGCAGTTAAGTGTGGGACCCGGTTGGGAATCTGCTTTATTAATCCCAAATCGAGTTCCACGTCACCCACCCCGTTTGGGGGGCGTGACAGTACTAGATTCAAAATATACACAGTAGTTCTTAGGGCATAACCCCATAACGAAGTAGGAAGTGAAAATAACTCAACATTGATCTTATCATGTCGAACAAAGTTTGATTTCTCCTTTCACCAATACCATTCTGTTATGGTGTACCGGGTGTAGTCAATTAGGATACTACACCTTCTTCAATCAAGAAATACCGAAACTCTTAGTCCAGGTATTCACCCCCTCGATATGAGGTAATTGGGATTTATTAGTGTGCCTAATTTTATTTAATTAATTAATTATTGATTAATAAATGTTTCTGACGAGTAGATTTAAATAATTCTAAGGTATTTAAATATTCTTAGTATTTATATTTTACCCAGAAGTGTGTATGGGCACATTTCTGGACTGTTATTTTAAATGTTTGACACATGTCCATTTTTCTTTTCTTTTCCTTTTTATTTTTCTTTCTCTTTCTTTTCCTTCCTTTCCTTTCCTTCCCGAGCACCCTCTCTCTCTTCACTCTCTCTTTCTCCCTCTCCCATTTCTATCTCAAATCAACCGGATTTCAAACCAAAGGAAAGTTTCAAGAAGTTTTCAACGCCAAAAGAAGGATTTGAGGTAAGATTTCTGAGGATGTTTAATTAGCTAATTTTTCTAATTAGAAAATTTTTAAAAAAAAAAAAAAAAAAAAAAAAAAAAAAACCTCTCTTAATTCTTGGATTTTCAAATTTAGAAACTTATTTTTTGTTCGAAATATATTTTGATGGATTTTGAGTAAAACTATGGTAGAAATTGGAGATCTTGGGTTCTTTGGACTTGATTTAGTACTTAGAACCCAGATCTGGTGGTTTTCCTTTGAGATATTTCAATTTTAGACTTGAATTTGCAAGTTTTGTGCTGATTTTCTTTGGACTGGCCCTTCTGGCCATCCTGCCCTGATTCCACCGGTCGACCTATGCGGTCAACCGGTCTGCACTACATCAGGTTTACCTATGCGGTCGACCAAAGTGCACACCACTAGTCGACCGGTGGTGTTACATTGCTCTGTCATCGGTCGACCGGTGTACACTGGGTTTGACCCTGTTCTGTTGAAAAACCCTGTTTTGACTTCGGTTTTTTAGGAGAACCCAAATTAGCTTCATTTGGGGACCTATAATGAATGGATTAGCTCCTTTACTCCATGTTTTGAGATTGATAACCTTTGGAATGATGATTTGAAACATGAAATGGTTTGTGAACCGGTAATTGAATTATGGCCCACTAATAGGAAATCAAAGGATATAATTGAGATTGAATTACTTTAGGAATGAGAATTGGATCCTAAAGTGTTGTTTTGTATCAGTGCTAGCTGTGGACTCGGATTGGGGGGCTTGAGGAAGCAAAAACCGGAATAGAGTAATGCTAGCTAGGTTTGGTACTTGCAAGGTAAGATTTCTTACCCTTTTCTTTGTGAGCCTATTTTCAAAAGAATTTTGGCCTTGAAAATGATTTAAAGAAAGGACATGTTTGCGAAAGAAAAGTATTTCAAAAATAATAGCTTGATTTTAGCTATTGGGATCATAATGAACTGTTTTATAAAGTTTAATGAATGATTTCTTAAGACAAGAGATCGTGTGAATCGGTAAACCGGCTGATGACCTAGATAGGATGTGGAGAGTGCGTCCTTTGGGGCAGAACCCGAAACCCGGCCCGGGGGTGTTAGGCTTGTGCACGTGGTTGTGTAAGTAATTTATCATAGTATAAATTACTTGCTGATGCCTGTAATACGGAGATTTTCTGTTATATTTCTTTTGAGAAAAAGGATGTGAGGTTCCGGCTGTTGTGTTGGAATTGAATGTCTATATTTATTCATTTACTTATTCATTTACTTACTTGTTTACTCATTTATTTACTTATTTACAAAGTTATTTCAAAATATATCCTACTAGGCATTTCGCTCGCGTTTTATTATTTTATAAATGTTAAACCCCTCCTAGGCGACTCTAGGAGCAGTGCGGAGTAGCTGAGTTACTACCACCCGATTAAGAGAGGATTGTGTTCATCCTCCTGGTGTACGAATGTAAGAATTTGTAAATTCTGTAAACTCTGATATTTGGATTTCTAAACTGTGGTTAATGTCTGTAATGTTATTTACACGTTCATGTATGTACGATACTAAAGATCCTGTTGATAGATCCTGTGGGTGTAGCCGTGAAGAGTGTTAGAGGCGGGAGTTTTAGCCTCTTGTGTTGTTCTTGTAATTTATTTTCGACACAATAGTGGGGCTCGTTTGGAGATTTCTTTAATATTTTCCTATTAGTTTTAATAATGTTTAACTCCTAATCGAGCCTCCACGTCACCGACCCCTGTCCCGGGGCGTGACAGTTGGAGTATGAAAGGTTAAATTACATATTATGAAAATTGTATTTATAAAATGATAGAATTATTTAAATTTTTATTAGAGAAACATTAATTAGTGGAGAAATCTATATAATTTTTAGGGTTTAATATAACTATCCTTGTGTTTTGGTGGGCTGGGCAAGTAGCCCCAAGCCTGTAGGGATAAACAACCAGCGGCTGAAGGCCTTGAGGCCTAGAAGCATCTCGCTAAGCCCGTTAATCGGTCTAGTATGTCTTAACTCTAATTTTCTAGGAACAAAGAGGGAATTAGCATAATTTTAATGATCACTAACAGTATAATCTTTATAGCTTTTTTTTTTTTTTTTTGGCGCTCTGATGATCCATAGAGTGTGTTTGTAACTTGGTGTTAGTAAACAACAGTCATTTAATTACTACACATTTTAAAAATTGTACGAGAACTCATAAAATTACACTATATACATATAGATCCCCTCTAACAATTAAGACCATGACCCATATTTCTCTTTTGGGGGAAAAAAATTAAAAAACTAATAATAAAAAATATTATTTATGTTACTCTATTAAAATAAATAAATAATTGTCACTCAATTAATAAAGAGAAAACAAAAATAATAATGGCACCAAACTATTTAGAATAACATAAATAGTAAACATTTACAAAACTATGACATATTATATTTTTCTCTTTCACATCTACCCAATTCAAAGTCCACAAAGAGTTCAAGTAAAGTGAAAATGACTCAAATTGCTTGGGCTAAATGAACCACATAATGTACTCCATAGCCAAAAAAAAGAAAAACAAATTGCCTTCTTTTTTTTCCTTTTTATCTCCTTAAATTTGCTTGTTGCTACATATTAATAGTTAATCCTAACTACATGAAAGAGTAGAAATTTAATTCCTTTAGTCGTCATTTACGCACAAAAAATTCTTCTTCTTCTTCTTCTTCTTCTAGATATAAAAGAGCAAATATGTCACTAGTATTCATTTTTAGTAGTTCAAAACAGTGAATTTTTTTAGTAAAACTGTGATCGGTCAGAAGTATACACTAATAAGGATAAAGAAAAATACAAATATTTTTAAAACGATCATATTGGCCCGGTGCTTTGAAAGCTAATAAAATGTAACAAGTTTTCAGACGACCTGAGCATACGTTCGGATAACACCCGAGCGTATGCTAGGGAAACCACTCGAGCGTACGTAGGGAAACCACCCGAGCATACGCTCAGGTAGAGAAGCAGATGGAAGATCAACAGTTATCAAGCCTCAATGTCAAATAACGGTCAACGATTAAAGGTATTTAATGACTCAAGTTTAATTCGTTTATTAATTCTTTTTAACATTCAAAAGTTAAGAGCCTTATTGTATTAAAAAGAGAATAAACTCTCAAATTAATGGAGGAATTAACAACCCCCCCACAATTCTCAATATACTATAAATTCTCTCGGTTTGAGACGTAAATATGCGCACTCATTTCTGAATACAATTGCTTTATAATTGTCTTCACTTTGTTCTTGTTACTTTTTCTAAGGTTCTTTATGTTCTTCGAGTGTTCTTTAAATTTCCTCAGATAATTTATTTATTTAATCTGAATTTTTAGTCTAAGGACATTAGATAAATGTTGGACGAAATTTTACTCCGACATATATTACAAGTTTGTGTAATTAATTTGTATCATTTAATGTGATCTTTCCAGCATAAGGTTTATGTATAGATCCAATCCAAAGATTCCCATCTCTCTCCTCCACCTCAGAAACAGCTTTCCATTTCACACCACTCTTGTCTTCAAGCACATCCAACAAAACACCTTCCTCACTCAACCTAATCATCAACCCTCTTCCTCTCCACTTACCCAGACTTGTGTACGCCTTCATTACATCAAATGGAAGCTGAAGAATGGCTTTTGCTATACTTGGATATGAAAGAATCAATTCAAAGACCTTTTTTCTTTCTGAGTGAATTCCCACCCAAAATCCTCCTCTTGGACTCCCCTTAATGTTGTCTGGAAATCCGGGCAATTGTGAAAAGACTTCAAAAGTCCCAGCCTTGGGAGTTCTTAGCCAATACCTCATGATCCTGCAAGACGTGGTCTCTGCAATCAAAAGGAAATCTCCATTCTGGCTTAGTGCCACCCCATTTGGGAATGAGAGATTTTCAAGTAAAACATCTACTTGTTTGCTTTGAGGATCATAACTCATTAATCTTCCGGTTGTGTCTCCACTTAATATAACAGAAAGGTAGTTCCTGAAACATTACAAATCATGTAAGGACACAAGATTTTTTTCATAATAAGGAGAGACCTCCAATTCAACTACATGAAAGAGTAGAAATTTAATTCCTTTAGTCGTCATTTACGCACAAAAAATTCTTCTTCTTCTTCTTCTTCTTCTAGATATAAAAGAGCAAATATGTCACTAGTATTCATTTTTAGTAGTTCAAAACAGTGAATTTTTTTAGTAAAACTGTGATCGGTCAGAAGTATACACTAATAAGGATAAAGAAAAATACAAATATTTTTAAAACGATCATATTGGCCCGGTGCTTTGAAAGCTAATAAAATGTAACAAGTTTTCAGACGACCTGAGCATACGTTCGGATAACACCCGAGCGTATGCTAGGGAAACCACTCGAGCGTACGTAGGGAAACCACCCGAGCATACGCTCAGGTAGAGAAGCAGATGGAAGATCAACAGTTATCAAGCCTCAATGTCAAATAACGGTCAACGATTAAAGGTATTTAATGACTCAAGTTTAATTCGTTTATTAATTCTTTTTAACATTCAAAAGTTAAGAGCCTTATTGTATTAAAAAGAGAATAAACTCTCAAATTAATGGAGGAATTAACAACCCCCCACAATTCTCAATATACTATAAATTCTCTCGGTTTGAGACGTAAAGATGCGCACTCATTTCTGAATACAATTGCTTTATAATTGTCTTCACTTTGTTCTTGTTACTTTTTCTAAGGTTCTTTATGTTCTTCGAGTGTTCTTTAAATTTCCTCAGATAATTTGCTTATTTAATCTGAATTTTTAGTCTAAGGACGTTAGATAAATGTTGGACGAAATTTTACTCCGACATATATTACAAGTTTGTGTAATTAATTTGTATCATTTAATGTGATCTTTCCAGCATAAGGTTTATGTATAGATCCAATCCAAAGATTCCCATCTCTCTCCTCCACCTCAGAAACAGCTTTCCATTTCACACCACTCTTGTCTTCAAGCACATCCAACAAAACACCTTCCTCACTCAACCTAATCATCAACCCTCTTCCTCTCCACTTACCCAGACTTGTGTACGCCTTCATTACATCAAATGGAAGCTGAAGAATGGCTTTTGCTATACTTGGATATGAAAGAATCAATTCAAAGACCTTTTTTCTTTCTGAGTGAATTGCCACCCAAAATCCTCCTCTTGGACTCCCCTTAATGTTGTCTGGAAATCCGGGCAATTGTGAAAAGACTTCAAAAGTCCCAGCCTTGGGAGTTCTTAGCCAATACCTCATGATCCTGCAAGACGTGGTCTCTGCAATCAAAAGGAAATCTCCATTCTGGCTTAGTGCCACTCCATTTGGGAATGAGAGATTTTCAAGTAAAACATCTACTTGTTTGCTTTGAGGATCATAACTCATTAATCTTCCGGTTGTGTCTCCACTTAATATGACAGAAAGGTAGTTCCTGAAACATTACAAATCATGTAAGGACACAAGATTTTTTTCATAATAAGGAGAGACCTCCAATTTATACAAATAATAGCACGTAAGAAATTAATACACGTCATCAAAAAACAGTTTTATGGGACAATATAAAAATAATGGTATTATGCACATTTGCACCATGAATTTTTCAGCCTTTAACAACTTGTCTCTAAACTTCTAATTTAGTAATTAGACCTCCTATCCCAAACTTAATAGTGTTTTCCCTTAATTAAATTGTGGCGACGAGGCCCATTTTGTTAATGATTGTGTTAATTGGTAACTAAATTGGTGGGATGAATTGTCAAAATTAGAAGTTCAAAGAAAGTTGTCAAAAGTTAGAAAAATTAAGAGGGTAAAAGTTCCAAAAACTGTAAAACGAACATAAAACTTGTTAGGGGTAAAAAGGTAGCAACCAAAAAGAAATTCCAATTCTACATATTTCGAAGAACTTTAACAAATATGCATTCATGATCATGATGTTTGTGATTCAATTTTTCACAATGGCCTCGTTCGTTTCGCTGATTCGAGTTTAGAATTTGAGTTTTGCTACAGTAAAAAGCTCTCACAAACAGTCACATCTAACTTTTTTACTACAGTAAAAAGCTCTCACATAAAATCACATCTCAACTCAAATTCTAAACTCGAATCAACGAAACGAACGCGGCCAATATGTCGCATTTATCTAGAACATAACGTTGTAAAAAGACTTCGATCAAATCCCACTTTCACCGGGTTGGGTTTTTTTCTTAAAGGAAAAGGCCAAGTCAAATTGACTAATGGATTAATCCAACAAAAAAAAAAAAAAATCATTGCATAGTTAGTACTAGTCTAACTGAAAGAGAACGTAAAAGATTATGTATGATATACCTCCTTTGATAACGAGAACTGCTATCAGTAAAATAGACTAATCCATTCTCATCATTGATGTCTAAACCGTTGGGAAATGCAAATGGAACTCCTTGTGCTTGAGTCACCACCCGGGTGGCCAAGCCGCCTTCAGCCCCGACAACGAGCAGCCCCATATAGGCGTCGGCGATGTAGAGATCACCGCTCGTTTTGTGGAAACTCAGGCCCAACGGACGCCCACAAATGTGCTCCGTCAGATGATGATCATGTGACCCTTCACAGCTAGATCTAAGCCAACGTAAACACGGTCAAATAAACGTCAACACATAGATGGTGATTATGTTATGTTGTGTAGGAATGGATTGTCAAATGCACAAACATATACAAGTATATGTCATATATATGCTTAGCTATATTACATCAAATCCAAAACCGTACATTTACATATGAGGGGATACTGACACAAATAGGTTTATGACATCTCTTTCTTGGCACCTTCCAATATTTGAGTTATTCCTCATCCGTCTCTTTCCTCTCTATTTTCCATATACTATACTACCATCCACCAACCGAAATCCCCAACATTGGTGAAGTGTTTTGCTCTTGAATATTGCCAAGTTTTGCTTATCTACGTAATTGAATTTCAGAATGCTGAATTTTGAATATAAGCACTATTCCGGTGCTCAGGCTATTTCCATGACGAACACCTGGGATTCCCAGTTTGATAGGGGTTTCTTCAAGACATTCAAGGCTGCCTTTAAGAACAGTTGATCACCATGATAGGTTAATAGTAATTGAAGGTTTGTTCTATGCTTTGTTATACCCAACACCAAAATTCCGCTCGCATCGCATCTGTTGAGTGTGGCACAATCGATCTGGCTAACCCACCAATCGAAATTCACGATCTCGGTTGCTTCCCAAATACACGGAGATGTTTCCAAAAATCAGAACTCAATTCCCAAACTAATTTACCAACACTCTCCCTCCAGATTCCTCTTCCATCAGTACGATCAAACAGTCCTCCTATTAGTGAGAAACAAACTTATAACGGGGGTTGGGTCTCGAGCAAATAAAGAACGAAACAAGATCGAACACAAAGTAAGAAAAAGAAGCCACGAGAAGAAGAATAACCAAGAATAGCAGCTATTTGATTGCGAATTTGCGTGCTGGAAATGCAAACGTAGGCTGACCTTGGTTAGCTAGTATAACCAAGAACCTATTTGTAAATTTAAGGACCAAAATTGTATTAAGGATAAAAAATGCCACGGTCACAACACAAGAAACTGAAACTAAAAGATGAAAGTTTAGTTTTCATTCCATCATAGAGTAGTTAGGTTTCAAAAATAAGGTTAACTCTAAGAACATAGTACCAAACATATACAGAGAGAGAGGGAGAGAGAGAGGAGAGAAAAATTCGAAAACCGCTAACCAAAATGACCAGCTCCAATCAATGCACAAGGAGAGAAGATAAATGATAAGCAGAAAGCCTTTAATTAGGCAGGTTTTGTTAGAAGGAATATGAAAGTGTGATTGAAGGTGTTTGTTAGTCAGCTGAGTTGGTTAGGATGTTGTTCTGGAGGGTTGAGTTAGTTACTTCTAGTTTTAAGAACAGGGAATTGGCCATGGAATGTCCTGGAGAATAGTCCAAGCTAGGATTGCAGGCCCTGGAAGCTCTGCTAAAGCTGTACTATATCAATTCATCAATAAGGAGCAATAAAGAATTACTCTTCTTTTCTTTCTGGCTTGTTCTTCTATACTATTCTGAAATAGAAATTGTCCAGCTCTATCATTTTGGTATCAAAGAACCCAAATATTTTAAAATTGAATAATGCTTTTTGGAAGAGAGAGCCATCACACAACAAGGAAATGAATGGGAAGAAAATGTACCATACAGGACTCTTTAACCAAAAATGAACAAACACGATAAAAATATTAGCTCATATATGATACAAGAATATTTAGCTCACATATACAATCGAAAGCATAATAATTACTCAAAAAAAAAAAAAAAAAAAGAGGATAACAATTACAACTAAGTAGCACAAAGGAATGGGAGGTAATTGTATCCTTTTGATTGCCAGGCTTCCAGTTAGCACAAATAGTTCTTCAACTCAATTATCAATCAGACGAACAACAGTAGTAGCTCAACTATACAACACTTGGAAACAGAGATTTGATAAAATCAAAGCAGTTTCATTTCAATTAAGCCATACCTCATCATCTTCGAACCAAAACATATTAAAGTTCAACCATAAATTTACATTTGCTTCCAAATTCTACATTAAAGCCAGCCATGCATCAACTGGTTGAGCATTTAAACAAGAAAACTAAGCAAGGAAGCGTAACTTAACAAGAAAACCATGGAAATTATTTAGCCCCTTCTGATGTCCAAGCTAAGGACCAGGTGCTCACGAAAACTTCAAACTTTAAAAAGAAACCTCTAAATTTTATGTATGCTGCTACAGTACGTATCTTAATGACTTAAAAGCCTTAGGAAAGAGCTTTGATTGAGAGATTACACGAGTATAGACGGAAAGGGGCTGGAAACAAGGAATAGCTCGTTTGAGTTTAAGGGTTAGGCTTCGGGGTATAGTTGTTATGGGTTTCTTTAGGCTGCAAATGTGGGGGAAAACACTGAAAAAGTGGCAGCAAATGGGAATGAAGACCCTGAAACATTAAAAAGTAAAAACAGAAAAACAAAAAACAAAACAAAACAAAAGGCAATATATATATATATATATATTAATGTGCGTACAATGGTACGTAACTATTCATGCTAACATATTTTATTTAGATCGCCAAACCAGCGGAATGAAACACCAGTCGAACTAGCAATCATAAAAGAGATTGGCACATAGATAAAAGAATAAGGACACCCTATCCATTTGAAGAAATTCTGGTCCAAAAGATTCAAAATCACAACAGAAGATGGCCAGAGTAGGGCAATTACCTAGTAATTTGAAGCACTATTGCTAAAACTTGAGAATCTAATAATACTCAAAGCAAGCAAATATAAGATGATTAAAATGCATTGGTCAAAAACTTGAGATACTCGAAACAAACTGATGGCTAACAGCCCCGCCGTTTTTTAAACGTGAGGCACTCAAAGCAAGAAAAATAAGATCATTAAGGTCCAGTAAATCACATAAACGCTTATAGCTTATATTTTTCTTTTCTTATCTTATCAATAATAATAATAAAAGAAAATGATAAATCTAAGCGATTCCACTACAAAGACAATCACAACAAAGAAAGGGAAATGCTAACCAATATCGTAAACAAAAATATGCAGTTCCATTAGATAGCTACTCACATATTTAAAGGCCATCAGCTTCAAATCCCGCCCCCCCCCCCCCCCCCCCCCCCACTCACAAACCCC
>NW_010366405.1:60877-81676 GCF_000414095.1 Morus notabilis | reverse complement strand
ACTGAAACGCTCGATTTCCCACCAATCTCACTCTTTCTAGAACCTTCTTTCGGAGGAGCAGGTGAAGCCAGGGTAGCCTTTCCGTTACTCTTTGCAGCGCCGTTCGACTTCGGCGAAGAGACGCCGGCACGGCTGCCGCGGCCGCCCCAGATCTTCTTCGAGAGCTCGAAGACGTTCTGCTCATGCGGCTTCGTAGGGTTGTATTTCTTCCTTGCCGCGTTGTTTGAGTACTTCTTCTTTAACCTCCGGACTTTGTTGGACAACTGCACCTTCGTGACCTCAACGTGCAGCGACTTCTTGATGAAATCATGGAAGGCATTCATGTCCGTTGCGGCCGGATCGCCGCCTCTCTTCACAGCGTAGTCGATTAAACCTTTCAGTATCACGATCTCGTCTTCCTCGCTCCACAGCCTCTGGAACAGCTTCTTCGAGTCGTCTCCACCGGACTTCTTCGACTCCTCCTGCTCCTCATCAGACGCTGTTCTGACGTCGCCATCCCCCTCAGGAGGAGGCATTTCGGGGCCGCTCTTCTTCTTCACTCGCTTCATCGAGTCCTTTGCGGTGGTCTCGGACTCTCTCGGCCTCTTTGCCGACGACTTTTTCTCCGGCGTGGCGGCGACGGGCTTGGATCTGGCCCCTTTCTCCTCCTTCGGCTTCGACGCTATGGGCTTGACGGTCGAGTCGGCGGGCTCGGACTCGGAACTCGACTCGGCGTCGGACTCGGAATCATCGTCTGTCTTCGTGTTGGGCGATAAAACCGTTGGTTTGGGGGCTGCTTGAACCTTCTCATCTTCGGAGGTTTTTTCTTCTTCCGATGAAGTTTCCTCCTCTTCGTCGAAAGAAGAAACGGCCGGGGGTACGTCAAGAGGGGAAGCGCGTCTTGGTGCCATAGATGGGATGGAGGAGGAGACGGAGGGTTTCAGAGGAAGGGAAGATTGCGTTTTTTCTTTTTTTTTTTTTGTTCTTTTTTTTCTCGGCTGATATGGGTACTATTAGGTCACGAGTAATTATAATTTGAGTTACATATGATTTCATACTAGAATTTTTTATTATATTAAAAAAATTAAATTTTAAAAAAAAATTATAGTGAAATTTAAATTAGTGAAATAAATAAGGTATATATTTACACTCAGATTTATTTAGTTGAAGAATATCTTTCTTTTCTTTAATAAAAATTTAAATAAAAAAATTTCTACTAATAATTATCTTACAAAATTTAAATTCACTTTAAAATGATTAACTTAAATACATTAATTAAACAGACCATAAATTTATTAATGCCTCCACTAATTCATGATTTTTATTTATCATAATTTTATCTTATATTCAAATCCATTATTATACCCGGTTAATTATAAATGAAAATTGTATCTTTAAAAAAATTTTAAGAAAAAAAACACACACTAAAAATTAATTATGGTTAGAAAGAATTCTTCAAAAGAATGAAAAAACATATCCTCATGTCTCAAACTTGCATTCCATGACATTAAATTTCTTAGAGGTTTCTGATAAGAAAAAAAATTTATAATTATTTTGTGCAGATCTTTATAGTTTCCGGTTGTCTTTCATCAGTAAACTGGACTAGACACCACCATAGGATGCACAAATTATTGTGTACACGTTTTTTTATCACATCTAATTAATTTTGTGTTATAGAGGCGTTGTTCTTATTTGATGGGCATCATAAAAAATAAATAGATAAGAAGAAGAAGGTATAAGACGAAAGCAAAACAAATAAAGGTAAAGATATTTACATTAATGTTTAAAAAAGAAATATAACATTAATAGTGGAAAGGGATTATATGATTTTAAAAATTAAATTAAGATTAAAATTAGGTTGGAGTAGGAATGGTTAAATTATATATTATGAAAATTATATTTATCAAATGATAGATTTTTTAAATTTTTATTAAAGGAACATTAATTAGCTGAGAAATCTATATAGGGTGTAATATAACTACTCTTGTGATTTGGTGGGCTGGGCAATTAACCCCAAGCCTGTAAGGATAAACAACCAGCAGCCGAAGGCCTTGAGGCCCAGAACATCTCATTAAGCCCGTTAATTAGTCGAGTATGTTAAGAACTTCAATTTTCCAGGAAGAAAGAGGGAATTAACATAATTTTAATGATCATTAACAGTATAATCTTTAGAGCTTTTTTTTTTTTTTTTTTTTTTTTTTTTTTTTGTGCTCTGATGATCCTTAGAGTGTGTTAGTAACTTAGTGTTAGTAAACAGCAGTCATTTAATTACCACACATTTTAAAAATTGTACGAGAACTCATTAAATTACACTAAATAGATATAGATCCCCTCCAAAAATTGAGAGATACATGACCCATATTTCTCTTGTGGGAAAAAAAAAAACCAATGATAAAAAATATTGTTTATGTCACTCTATTAAAAAATAAATAAGTGCTACTCAATTAATAAAAAGAAAATAAAAAAAATAACAATGACACCTAACTACTTAGAATAGTATAAATAATAAACATTCACAAAACTATGACAAATCATGTATTTTTCTCTTCCACATCTACCCAATTCAAAGTCCACAAAGAGTTCAACTAAAGTGAAAATGAATCAAATTTCTTGGGATAAATGAACCACATAATGTACTCTAGACCCAAAAAGCAAAAACAAATTGCCTTCTTTTTTTTTCTTTTTTGCCTCCTGAAATTTGCTAGTTGTTACATCTTAATACTAACTATATAAAAGAGTAGAAATTTACTTCCTTTAGTCGTCATTTATGCACCAAAAATTATTCTTCTTCTTCTTTTTCTCTTTTCTTGGTTCTTTTTTTTTTCTTAGCTCTATTATTTTTAACTTTTATGTCCCGTACATTTTTTGTTATTTTTTTGCGTTTTCTCCCCCTTTTATCTTTTTTCTTTCTTTTGTTTTCCTGTCCTAAACCATAAATTCTTGTCCTAAATATTAATATATAAAAGAGTAAACATGTGACTATTATTCATATTTAGTAGTTTAAAACAATGAATTTTGTTAATAAAATTGTGATTAGTCAGAGTTGTACACTAATAAGGATAAATATTTTTTAAATATTTTTGAAACGTTTTTAAAAGTTTAAATACTTTATTTTTAAAATGATTGAAGTAATTAAAACTGTATTTACTAATAAATATTTATTTATTGACATAAATAATTTATTTACATCAAGTATTTATCACTAAATAAATTATTTACACTTAACAAATTAATATTTATGAGTAACTATACAATTTACTTCAATCTCTCTAAAATATATTATTTACTTAAAAAAGTTTCAAACACATGCTATTTATTACCCAAAAAAAAAGTTTCAAACCATTTAACATGATAAAGTGATAGGTGTGTCGTTAGTAAAAAGGAAGAGTGGAGAGAAAGAAAAATAGAATGGATAAAAGTTGTAGTTTGAAATGATAAAACTTATTCACTTATAATAAATAAGGAGCTTTTCTCATAGGATCAAAAAATAAAGAAATAAAATGCCGAAAGTTCTCTATTTTAAGCTGTTAGATCTGTATAAAAAACAGTATGTTTTATATACTTTTTCAATCTGATACAATTTTAACCAAATTTGACGTTTAGAAACTGACACCATTATAAGGACTAGTAGAAAAACTCCCTAATAGATAATCAAGAAAATAGAGCAAAGTACATTTACTTGTAAATTCTATTTAAATGAGAGTAATTCTGGTAGAAAGTTAAAAGACAGCAACTTAAAACTTGATAGACATAATTTTCTAGTCGCTCAAGAAATTTCTAAAGAGCGCACATCTTCAGTGTCGTTAGTTTAGTTTGACAAGTAGGTGGCTTTCTTTCGAAATCGTGCATGAAGAACCAAAACCATTAGGTAATTCACTTGATATTTGTGAGGGACGTTGGAGAGTTTCAGATGTTTTGCTCACTTGCATACACTATATTTTGGGCACATAGCTTTTAAGAATGGAACAACCATTTTTTAACAAATCCTATTCTACTTTTTCTTCTTTTTTTTTTTTCTTGAAAACAACAAATTTGAGCTATCCCAATAAAGTTCTCTAAGGTCCCGTTCATTTCACCAATTCGAGTTTAGAATTCGAGTTTTACTATAGTAAAAAACTCTCAGAAACAGTCATATCTAACTTTTTTGGTACAGTAAAAAGCCCTCACATAAATTAACATCTCAACTCGAATTAAAAACTCGAATCAACGAACTAAACGGGCCCTAAGTTTTCCTAGGTATGAGAAAAGCGGATCAATGATACACTTCATCTTGTGTATTAATTGCTTTTAGTTCAAGAGTTTTTTTAACGGTCTATTATTGTTAATTTTTTATCCTTGGATAAAATTAAAATTAAATCAAATTCAAAATGTATATAAAACAGGTAATTTTTTTAACGATAAAAATAAAAAACTATCAATAATTTATTTTTATGATCCTACTAAAAAAACTCTTTTTAATTTATCAATATTTAGTTGCCGTCATTAGATAATGAGGTGATTTTAATAAAAAAAAATTAATTTTATAAAATACCACCCCCTAAATTATATCTAAATTATATATAAAATCGTTTAACAAACTCTTTCGATACTATTATAATATCATAAATTCAAAGTTAGGAGCATTTATAAGGTAAGGTAGTTCGAAGGGTGTTTTGAATTATTTTAGATAATTAGCGGTTGAAAAAACTTCTTTCCATGTTTTGGTCGCATGTTCAACCAAGACACGTGATTTTAAGGGAGATTTAGAGAAATTAAAAAAGTGAAATTAAGAGTCTGTTTGTTTTATATACTCAAACTTAAATTACTAATTCTACTATAATATTTTTTTAAACAAAAAATTTAAATTTCAAATGTCAACAATTAAAAGATCATAGTTTGAGTATTCTTTACAAACGGACCCTAAAGAGTTGTTTAAAAGCTATACTCAAATTCAAATCATAATTCTACTATATTGTTTTTTTACCTTATAAAAAGTTTGAGTTTCACAATTTTCTCTTTTACAAAGTTCCGCCAATAAACTCAAATCATGATTTGGATACACCTTCTAAACGGATTCTAAATTTTTCGTGCACGTAAGAGGATAAAAATTTAGGAGCTTTCTATGGTTGGTATCTTCACTGGTAAAGCGTGCTTTAAAAGTATTTAAAGCAATAGAACCTATTAAAAACCTGATCACAATGTCATAATATCCTACCAAAGAATTCTCAAGAATTATAGAAAAATTCCTTAAGTACTCGTTTTTAGTCGAAATACTGCACATTTGATCCTCTTATTATTCAAATGGCTCAAGAATTATTTATATATACATGTGTGTGTATATATAAATCAACCCGTTAAGGGCTTTTTCAAATTTCAGGTACTATTATTATTATTTTTTAATTAACAACACTGGTAGGGGATTTTAGACACTGGAATAATAATAGACGCAAACCTGTAATTCAATTAAATACAAAGGGTCTTTCAGGTCCTTTCCTAAATTATATTGAAACAAAAAGCAAAGACAAGGGCCGTGGAAAGTGATGACTCAAATACAAAACATCTCCCTCTGCATTAATTATAATGTTGGTAATTTGGGTAGGGACACGACGATACGACTCAAAATACACACGAAATTAGTGAGTTTGAATTTATTATAAATAGGTTTGGGGTAAAATCAGATCGAACCTCTGAAACACGATTAAATAGCGTGTTATTTTCAGGTTGACCAGTCAACCCACACCCACCGTAACTCGTTTATTGAACGTGACATATTTAGGTAATACGAATACATAATACAATTACAACCCGTTTGTTATCTATGTTTACAAATATATATATTTTTAAAGCAAAACAAGTTGAGAAATATGTTGATACGACCTTATTATCACTCATTTTATAAACGGGTTATTAAAAACAGGTTGACACGATACTATTATAACATGTTTAATAAACAGGTGAGTCGTATCGTGTCATGTTAGCCCGTCAATATATAAATCGTGTTTGGATTTAATATTTCGACACGAATAATGAATGAGTCGTGTTCGTGTCAGGTCTTATCGTATCAATTGAAGAAGTCAACACGACACGATAACATGAATTATCACTCTTAATTACTTATTGTCTGTTCCCTAATTCTCAGGTCATTCCCCCCGTTAGCAAATTGTTACTTCTCAGCCTAGTGTAAGTACCAAGCAAAATTAAAAAATAAAATAAAGAGTATAAACCGGCTTTAGAGAGAGAAGAAGAAACGCTTTAACAGAGTCACGATGCTGTTTTTGGACGCGTTCTCGGGCTCCTGACCCAATATTTTCGTCCCAACGATGAGCAGCGGAGGCTGTGTTTTTTTTTTTGTTGTGAGACAAAGGTCCCAAATCTGAGACACATTAGCGTGGAGGTGCTAGTTCTGTTTTTTTTGTCGGACTAGACTATTTGTTCTATTTATTACTTTTCTCCTGGTAGTGAAGACATTGAATTTTCTGATGCTAATCAATAAAATGTAGTTTTCTTAACTCAGAAACGAGTCGGCAGGGGGGGTATAGTTTTATATTGCAGCAGGTTATAAACTACATTGAAAAATAAAAACAAAACAAAACATTTGGAAGAGTTTTCACACGCCTAAAACGAGAGAAATCAGAGACTATTTGGAATTGGGATTATTGTCGACTCGCAGAAGTTCGGTCAATAAAAAGACTCTCTTTGCAGGCTTAAATTGGGCGGTCTTCAATTTTTTACTATTCGTTCATTTCGGATTTAAATTTTTAATTTAAAGTGAGATTGACATTTTTTAGAGTTTTTAACTGTAATAGAAAAAATTAAATACGATATTTTTTGAGAATTTTTAATTATAAAAATTTAAAATAAAAAACTCGAATCAATAAAATTAACAAAATCTAATTCAATATAATCTACTTGACTTTTAACTCTGGTTCAAATTAGTATTAAACAGTGTAAAATCTGAACGTGAAATAAATCATCATATCAGTAATTAAATTTGATATGATGATTTACACACACACACAAGCACCAATATGTTTTACATTATGCAAGGTCAACCAATACGTGCCCAATTTGGAGATGATCCACTTTTGAATACATTATTAGCTATTTCTGGAATGGAACCAACCTTGGTCAACCAAAAAAAAAAAAAAAATATATATATATATATATATATAACCTTAAACACGAGAGTATTTTCTAACCCCTCAAGAAAAACTATGACTCACAAAAAGAAGAATACTTATCAACCTCGTATAGCTAATTATCCAATCATTTTCATATGCTCCCAATTTTATAAAATTTTGATGCGTTTAAATCAAATAAAAAAATAGTTATAAGTACCTGTTTGGAGAAGTGACTGCAAAATCAATCCAGCGCCGTTGATCTTCTTGCCACTTGATGATCCGACCGTCGGATACGCCGGTGTAAGGGCCGTCGCCGAGGCTGTCAAAGGCATAGCTCTCGGGACCAAGAGCTCCAACAATTGGAAGAAATTCAAAGTGCCCAAAATCATGATGATCATGATCATGATCGGAAAGGCTTTTGGGGTCTTTGGTAGAGAGAGAAGCGAAGTCGAAAACATGATTTGCGGCGAAAAGAGCAGAGAAGAGAACGGCAAAGGCCGCTGCCGTGGAGAAGAGTTTGGGAGTCGTCATACTTTTGGTATGCAATAAAGAAAACAAAATTTATTGGGTGGCATGCAAGAGTTGTGGCAATCAAGTAATGTTGTTGTTATATATAATTGTTTTTGTGGCAACAAATTTATTTAGAGAATTTCGAGGGAAAGCGATGTGATGTTTTGCATATAAATATTATAAAAAGACGTTTGGTTCATAGATTATTAGAATCATGAGATTAAAATTATTTTTAATTTATGTGTATTTTTTATGAGAGAAAATACTACAACGAATTATGAATCATGATTCAAATCAGGGTACGAATCCCTTTACCAAACGTCACAAAATGATTCATTATTCAGACATGTGGCAAAGATTCAAAAAGAAATCTTCGGAAAACCCGTCACTTGTTTAATAAGGGAAAACAGATGAACTCCACACGGCAAGGTATTTTTATTTGCATAGTACATTTTTTAGATAAACATTATGTATGATTAAAATTACATTTGAAATATGTAAACTTCAAATTAATCAGTATCATTATGACAGTTTAAAATAGTACTTTATCACCTCTCAGCCAAAAAAAAAAAAAAAAAGAGTACTTTATCACCATAAAAAGTACTTTATCAGTAGGTATTTTTTATTTTATTATAATATTTTATTTTATGGATCAAATATTTTCTAGCCTTATTAGTATTTCAGAAATAATATTAATTTTGAGAATTTTGCTGTCAATGTCATGTTAGATATTCCTAATAATTATATAAAATTATGGTAGCATGTATAGATTACTCTTGAGATTATTGTTAAAACTCCTGTGTTTGGTATGAGTTTTTAATTTGAGTTGATATTTAATTTTATATGAGAGTTTTTTTATTGTAGTAAAAAAGTTAGATGTGACTGTTTCTGAGAGTTTTTTACTGTAGTAAAACTCAAATTCTAAACTCGAATCGGTGAAATGAACGGGAGTGGAAAATGATAAAATGTGTCGTTAAGAAGGAATTGAGGAGGAAACGAAAAATAGAATGAACAAAAGTTGTTGTGTGGCCTACCAATTTTTATATCTCCAACATTGAGTGGAAAACTTAAATTCATAACTTTTTTATCCCTATTTTAAAGCTAATTTAATATTAAATAATTACTAAAATAGTCATGTAGTATATTACATATTTTCTTTCTTCCTATCATATCAAACAACACAAAAAATAAAAGTGGAACAATATATTTTTAAAACACATAAAAAAATTCAAATGAAAAAAAAATTCACAAAAAATAAAAAAATAGAAAAAAGAAAGTGAAGAGGCTATGTAGCTTATTAAAAAAAAAAAAGAGAAACTTTGGCTCTTTTATGTATTGTTAGATTAAAAAACACATAAAAAATTTTAAATATAAATAAAATTTACAAAAAAAAATGGACGAAGTGCCACATGATAATCACATAAAAAAAACTTTGGCTCTTTTATATATTGTTGGGTATATATATTTTCACATTCACGTTATAATTCATGATGAGTTGTGCAAATAGTATGCAGTACTCAAGAAAACATTAACCTGCTGATTGCATGTATATATAGCCTAGTAATAGTTCTATGCATGACCCCAACACAACTTATATAGTTCAAATCCTCTATCTAAAATAATATAATAATAAGAAAAGGACAACATTAATGTCACTATACTTCATTGATTATAATGTATATAGATATTAAGACTTTTTCCCCATCTCCCAACGAGAATGCAACAGGCAACATCAGACGGTTGATACATCCTCCATCAAGAACGGTCTATCGTCATTAATTAGTGCATGAACGCATATATTAAATGATCTGCCTTGTTTTATTAATCGAAAGAACGTACACTTAAATAGATTAGGGTTTAACCACCGAGTCTATTATCTTTTTCTAGGATCACGGTAGAAAGATTTCTACCAACTAATCTATTTTATTTGAATTCAAACTCTAAAGTGATAACTTTTAATCTATATAATCGGAAAATAACAAACTAATTAAAAAACTATTCGATTTATTCAAACACTCTCTAAAAAGATCTTATCTGCTAACACTCCCCCTCAAGCTTGGCTATAGATATCAATGAGTCCATGCTTGCCTACAAAGTACTCGAACGTTGGTCCAGGAAGTCCTTTAGTGAGTATATCTGCAACCTGTTGGCCTGTAGGAATGTACTCAATGCTGATAATTCCCTTTTCTAGTTTTTCAGTAATAAAGTGTCTATCCACCTCCACATGTTTAGTTCTATCATGATGAACTGGGTTGTGTGCTATGCTGATTGTAGCCTTGTTATCAAAGTAGTGCTGCATAGGAAACTCACAACTGATCTTCAACTCTTCTAGCAACCGTTTCAACCAAATTGCTTCACAGATACCATGAACCATGGCTCTGTATTCAGCTTCAGCACTGCTTCTTGCTACTACGGACTGCTTTTTACTACGCCAAGTCACCAAATTCCCCCAGAGGCTTGTGCAATATCCGGATGTTGATTTCCTATCTTTGACAGATCCGGCCCAATCTGCATCAATGAAGATTTCCACCCTTTTGTTTTCTTCTTTTCCAAAAAATAATCCTCTTCCCGGAGTCTTTTTGAGGTATCTCAATATTTGATAAATGGCTTCAAAGTGTCCTTAGCACGGTGAATGCATTTGTTGGCTTACCACACTTACTGCAAAGGCGATGTATGGTCTTGTATGCGAGAGGTATATTAGTTTTCCCACTAGCCATTGATATCTTTCTCTATCAGCCATCTCTCCATCAATCGTTTTTGCCTTGCCTCCTTGTTCAATTGGAGTCTCTATCGGTTTGCACCCCAGCATACCCGTTTCTTGCAATAGGTCTAGTGTATACTTTCTTTGTGATATGGAGATTCCACTCTTGCTTCTTGTGACTTCCATTCCCAAAAAATATCTCAGTGTCCCGAGATCTTTAACTTCAAACTCTATAGCCATCAATCGTTTAATTTTCTCCATTTCTTCAAAGTTGTCCCCAGTAAGTATTGTGTCATCTACGTATACTATTAGGACTGTGATTTTTCCATTTGATGAGTGCTTAACAAACAACGTGTGATCAGTTTGTCCCTGTGAATATCCCTGGCTTTTAATCACCCTTGAAAATTTGTCGAACCATGCGCGGAAGACTATTTTAGTCCATATAACGATTTTTTCAGCTTGCACATCATCTTGTTTCTCTTACCCTCTTCAAACCTAGGTGGTAGGCTCATATACACTTCTACCTCCAATTCACCATTTAAGAAACCATTCTTCACGTCGAGTTGAAACAAAGGCTAATCCAAATTTGCCACTAGTGATAAGAGGACCCTTATTGTGTTAAACTTTACAACGGGAGCAAATGTTTCAGTGTAATCAATTCCATAAGTTTGTGTGAAACCTTTTGTAACGAGCCGTGCTTTGTATCTTTCAATCGGGCCATCCAGCTTGAATTTGACAGTGAATACCCATTTGCATCCGACGACACTCTTGCCTTGTGGTAGTTCAACCACACTCCATGTGTTATTCTTTTTGAGCACTTGCATTTCTTCAAGTACTGCAGTTTTCCATTCAGGAATAGCTAGAGCTTCTTCTATTGACCTGGGAATATTGACACTAGACAGCTTTGTGGTGAAGGCACGGAAAAATGGAAACAGATTATCATATGACACAAATTTGGAAATGGGATGTTGTGTACATGATCTAACACCTTTCCTATGGGCAATTGGTATATCTAGTGTTTCAAAAGTTGCTTCGGAATTACCTGGAGCTGAGGAAGTAGTTCCTAGCACTGGTTCGGATTCTGGGCAGTGCATGGTGTTCATGAGGGGCCTGTTTCCTTGAGAATGTTTTTTCCGAGAGTAAACACGTAGCACTTGTTGATTTGGCACATTGAGGTCTCTTCTTGTTCCTGTTTCAAGAACCGATACTTCTTGTGTTTGCTGTGGCATATTTTCAAGTGGTGGTATGATGTCGGAAGGGGTGAGCTCGTATGTGGTGGGTGTAGTTGCAACTGTTTCGGTCTCGGGCAATGAGGTCACAGACATAGGCAGAGTTTCAGATATAGGTAGGGCAATGGTGTCCCAATCCCACACATGAGCTTCTTGGCCATGATTCTCCCCCTGAAGCGAAGTGGGGGAATAATATGGCATGTCTTCAAAGAATGTGACATCACGGGAGATAAACATTTTCTTTTGCTTTGGACAGTAACACCGGTACCTTTTTCGGGTTGGAGAATAGCCGAGAAAGATAGTTTTTATGGCTCGAGGGTCAAGTTTGGTTCGGTGTTGAGGATGAATATGGACAAAGGTAGTGCAGCCAATCTTGAGAGGAAGGTTATTTATGGTTTTAAGATGCGGATAGGTTTTTGTGAGCTGAGATAGTGGGGAATGGAATTTTAAGGTGCGGCTAGGTAGGCGATTTATGAGAAACGCAGCAGTTAAAATGGCATCTCCCCATAGGTATTCGGGGACATTCATTGTAAACATGAGTGCACGAGTCATTTCCAATAAGTGCCTATCTTTCCTTTCCGAGACTCTGTTTTGCTGCGGGGTATCAACACATGAACTTTGATGAATGATCCCTTGTTGTAGCAAGTACTCCCCCAAGATAGATTGAAAGTATTCTCTCCTGTTGTCTGTTCTCAGGACACAAACCTTTTTCTGAAACTGGGTTTGGATCATGTTATTGAAATTTTGGAACACTTGGCAGGTTTCTGATTTTTCTCAGAGAAGGTATACCCAAGTTGTTCGTGTGTGATCATCAATAAATGTCACAAACCCTTTTTTTCCATTTGTTGTGGTAACTCTTGATGGTCCCCAGATATCACTGTGAATTAAAGTAAATGGGCTAGAGGGTATATAAGGTTTAGGAGAAAATGGTACCCGAGTGTGTTTTGCATATTGGCATATGTCACAATGAAAAGAAACAGTACTTTTATTCTTGAATAAGAGTGGTAACAAATGTTTCAAATATAAAAAATTAAGGTGGCCAAGTCTATGATGCCACAACATTATTTCCCTATTACTAGAAACAGAAACAGATGAAACTCCAGATGCAAATGTTTGTTGACTCTCATTCTCTATGTCCTTAAGGTAGCAAAGCCCCTTATGAACTGTAGCGCTGCCAATCGTCCTCTCCGATAACAGGTCCTGAAAAAAACATGTAGAAGGGTGAAAAATGGCAGCACAGTTATTATCACGAGTGAGTTTACATATGGACAACAAATTGCGTCTTAAGGTTGGAACATGAAGAACCGGCTCAAGTGTTAAGTCTTTGGATACTTTGACTGAACCTATTCTAGCAACAGAAGACAAGGATCCATATGCAATTTTTACTTTAGCAGAACTATGACTAGGGGTATAAGAGAGAAAAGATTTAGAGACACCTGTCGTGTGGTCGGAGGCACCAAAATCAATGATCCATGGTTCCTTAGAGTGAAGGGTAGACTTTAAGGATGAGTAAAAGTTACCAATTTGGGCTACAGAACAGGATCTGAGACTTGGAGTTGATGAGGATGAGGCTGGTGACTGGTTGAGGAGTCGATAGAGTTACTCAATTGGTTCTTCACTAAACGGAAGCGGTTTCTGGTTTTCTGTTACTGC
Source organism: Morus notabilis (assembly GCF_000414095.1). Classification (NCBI taxonomy): domain Eukaryota; kingdom Viridiplantae; phylum Streptophyta; class Magnoliopsida; order Rosales; family Moraceae; genus Morus; species Morus notabilis. Next base: position 68,504 of record NW_010366405.1, on the reverse strand, counting down.
TCTTTTGTCTTGGTTTGATTAAGTTTGAAGCGCTCGTCCTTCATTATGTCTTCGAGGAACCCAATTTGCAGGTTTACCATGAATTTTTCAACATATGTCACGAGTATGTCCTTGTCGGTTACAATGGTCACGCCACATTCGATCTCCTCGCCGTGGGGTTCTAGACTCACTGTTGTTCCTTGCTGGTTGTGAAGTATTTCTGGTTGCCAGAGCCGAGTCTTCTGTTGATGCTACACCGGATGATTCTTCTTCTGACAACATAACTTTCCGGTGATTTTCTTCTCTATGAACCTCGACAAAGGCTTCTTCAGTTGCTAGGAATGGCACTCTGCTTAAAACACGGCCCCTGACTTCATCAAGATCCCGATTCAATCCCGCAAGGAAATCGAATACCCTTTCTTTTTCAACGATCTATCTCTGCTTCACATTGCACGTTGGACACACTGAATCTTCTTCGAGGAAAATATCCTGTTCCTGCCAATTGTCCTGCATATCAATGAAATACTGAGTAGCCGATTTGGTTCCCTATCCCATCTCCTTCAGTTTCATGTGAATTTCAAAAATTGTGAGGCATTGCCGAGATCGGAATATGTTCTTTTTGCAGTATCTCATACGTCTTTAGCAATCGGAAGGATGAGATATCAGCGGCTGATCATGGGCTGCATGGAGTTGATAAGCCATGTGTGTACAATCGAGTTTTCGACAAACCACTTTTTGTATGCAGGATCGGTCGGTGCTGGAGCTTTAGCTTCACCAGTGATGTATTCGAATTTTCCCCTGCCACATATCACAATCTTTACTGACTAAGACCATTGAAGATAATTTTTTCCATTAACTTTGTGAGTCGTAATCTGGAGTGAGTTATTGTCTCCACCTTGAGACTAATCGGCGTGAGTTTTGTCAGGGTTTTTTGATTTGGAATCATCTCCAGGTGAAGATCCTATCATGGCTATTTTTGCCATTGAAATATTCAGAGTTCAAGGCTCTGATACCATGAACACAGTAAATGATCTGCCTATTATCTACTTTATTTGAATTTAATCTATATATCATTAAAAAAATTCATCTGTAAATAAAATTCACAAAAAATTAAAAAGAAATGGACGGACTGTCACATGACAGTCCAAAAAAAAACTTTGGCTCTTTTATATATTGTTAAATATATATTTTTTCACATTCACGTTATAATTCATGATGAGTTGTGCAAATAGTATGCAGTACTCAAGAGTCAAGACAACATTAACCTGCTGATTGCATGTATATATAGCCTAGTAGTAGTTCTATGCATGACCCCAGCACAACTTATATAGTTCAAATCCTGTCTAAAATAATAATAATAATAATAATAATAAAAAGACAACATTAATATCACTATACTTCATTGATTATAATGTGCATAAGATATCAAGACTTTTTCCCCATCTCCCAACGAGAATGCAACAGGCAACATCAGACGGTTGATAGAACCTCCATCAACATCAGTCTATCGTCATTAGTGCATATAGATAGACATTATCCAATCAAATAGCCGACTAGAAATGTGTCTTAAGCAAAACAAAGAGAAAAAAACAAAACAATATACCTATTATAAATGTGAGAAATCTCTTTCATATGATCCATATCACCAATAATGTCGGGTATCCTTGCTAGTTGTTAATTACCACATTAAATCTATGGCTTTGATGAGTTTTTGGGCTAACCCCAAAATTTATACTAAATCTTATTTTGCTTTCTTGACTTCATAAATAAATATTTCAAATTAGCCCTAATCAATCATTTTGTCCAAATTATAAGCATAAGCCTTTAATTAGCCAGGTTTTGTTAGAAGGATTGAAGGTGCTTGTTAGTCAGCTGAGTTGGCTAGGATGTTGTTCTGGCACTACATGAAAAAGGTGTTTTTACGACGACAAAAAGTCGTCGCAAAAACTCGCATGTCGTCGCAAATAACGATTTTTGCAATGACGTGTCGTCACAGATTTGTCGTCACAAATAATTAGTCGCAAAAACTTTTTTTGCGACGACATAGTTTCGTCGCAACCGTATTTGCGACGACAGAATGTTTTTACGACGACAGGCGTCGCTAATACGCCGTTGTAAAATTCTCGTGATATTATAATTTTTTGCGACGACATTTCAAATTGTCGTCGCAAATAACCTCGTTTTTTTTGTGACGACAAATCTAAAAAAGTCGTCGCAAAAAACTGAAATAAATTTTTTTTTATAATTTTTAAAAAATGGTAATTAATTAATTTTTAATAATTTTAATTTATTATTAATATACATTAAAAGTGAAATATAAATTAATATTAAAAACAGTAAATCTAAATAAATTTATAAAATATATTATGAATACTACATGAAGTGCATATATAATATTTAAAAAAATATAAAAGTCTAAATAAAGTTAAAAATAAAATAGTACATATAACGGAACTAATCGTCTAAATTTGTAGTATCGCCAGCGTCTAGGTCAACTGGTTCTGGATGATCAATCGTAGGTAATTGGATGTTTTGCTGCAATTTAGCCACCAACTCTAACACCTTCACCTGATTGTCATAAATCTTAACTTGTTCCCGGTACGATTTCTTTAAATAACGACTCACACGTGGGTCAAATTGAGCCGATAATGTTGCGTACGAGTATGAACCAGTAGATGAAGGAGAAGCCCCGGAGTAATGCTTTTGGGAGAGCGTCGGACCCACTCCTATCTTATGTCCTCTATGCATGCCAAGAACTTGCTCCAAAACCCCATGATCGTCAAAGGCAGGTCTAGTCGAGCTTGAAGTAGACTGTGTTCTCTGCGTTTGTCTCTCCTCCTCTAGGGCGTTCTACATAATATAAGATATTATAATTATTTTTACGCCTTATAAAATCACTATTTCAGTATAAAAAAATTTAATATGAAAAGTAAAAATACTTACAAAAGTCTGTTCCGCTCCCAAGAGGCCCCGCGATGATGCATGTCCGCCCAATTGTCTATGGCAGACATCGTCTCTTGGGTCTCCATACTGAACTGTCAAATAAATTATATTTGTTAAAATTCTTAAATTCTAACTAAATTTCGGCAGCATAACGACTTATTTTTGTTATGATCTAAAAATTAAAACCTGTAAAAAAATAATTTTAAAAGATTTCGGTACACCATAGCTGCAACATGTGCCACCCAGAACAATCATCACAAACATATAAATACGATAATGAAGTAAAAAAATAAGTACTAACCTTCTTATTGCGATGCTGAGAGTACGATACCCGACCATGTAAGCTTGGATACTTTTGGTTGCTACGATTAGTTTTATTTGTCTCTGATATTTTCTATTTATAATTAACTATAATAAGTAATAGTTACTTGAAATTATGTATAAAAAACCATTAAATTCTAACCAATCTATAATTACTTGAAATTTGTCACCGGAGAACCTATCGCAACAACGATCCCAATGAAGTTGATTCCTCATGTTACTCGGGAGACTTTTTCTACCATAGCGTTTGAAGTGGCAGTGCATGGAACTTTTTCAGTCCTTGTAGCACTTTGCTGCCTCCCTATCAATAACGAACCTCAGAATACCGTTTTTATAGTTGTAGTTCATGTTAAACCAGTCCTTCTAAAACAGTTTCACATCGTTAAAACGCATTGTTAACTTTAGTATAAACTATAAAAATTATTGCATAAAAAAAATACCAGCATCCGGTTCTGAATTGTCCCCTTGTCCATGTCGCTAATGTCCTTCCAAGCATCGTGGAATGGCTCGCATATGTCCCTGGTATGAATACCAACTGCACTTTCAAACCAGGAACCATATTTACTAAGCGCCTTCCAAGTACCTCCCACCTCATTAAATTCCATTGTGATTTTTCCGTCTTGAATGACCTTTTGGGCGATTTCATAACCTTTCACCCCACCTCGACCTCTACGTTGTCGAGATTCAGGTGTTGTAAGCATATGTAAGCATTTTAAATCAACATGTACTACTACATTTATTTACTATATGATAGAATAGGAAAAAAGTCAGAATAACATACTAGACTCACAGAATGCGGGGACTCTGTAAGGACCGGGAAGAGGTTGCGTTCCCCTTGGAAAGCCAGCGCAAATCGCTACCGGACCAGCCATCAATATATGTGAACAAATTCATATTAATAATAATATTTATAAATTTACAAAAGATCATAATATTAAAACGAAAGCTGAGAAAAAAGACAAAGATTACTATTCTTAAATTCTATTCATCATCGCTGCTACATTGTTGATTGTCCCCATCATCATTTATGCATCATCGTCTTCAGATTCGATGACTTACTCTTCAACGTACTCCCCTAAAGTTTCATCGTCCTCGTCATTAATAAAATCATCAACTACGGGAGACTTATCTTTCATAATTGCATCAACTTCGGAGGTGATAACATTAGACGATACATCATATCGATTCAATACAAATGAGTCAATCTCTGGTAGTTCAACTACTAACTCAATATTTGTAAACTCCGTATCCTCGACTATCATCACATCATCAATGTCAGTTTCTGAAATGTCCCAAATATGTCGATGTCTAAAGTGTTCTACAACCTTCCAGTTTGGACCGTTAAATAAATCGTTTCCGTAAAAAACTTGCTCTGCTTGAGATGCAAGTATGAAATGTTCATTTTCGTACCACGTGTCTTTAACAAAAACACTTATTCTATTTTTGTAATGTTGAATCATTTTCTTCCCCGGACGAGTGTCAAACCACATACATTTAAAAAACACAACAGAATTGTCGTTCAAGTAGGACAGTTCATAAATATCCTCTAAAACTCCATAATACGTTAGGTTATCAAGTCCGTGAACACAAACACCACTATTCTGAGTATTTTGATTCATATCCCGATTGCGTATCAGAAACTTGACACCGTTCACCACACAACTAAGATAACTTCGACATGAGAAGTTTGAACCACTTGAAAGTGAAAGTATTTGATCATTCACTTTTGGGTCATTCTGGTGTCGAATATTGAAAATCTGTAAGGAGATATGAATTATGTTTAAAACGAAATTTTTTAATGACTTAACAATTTTAATGCAAATTAATTATAAATGTACCTTATTCATAAACCATTTTGGAAACTCTTTCAATTGAATTTCATCCAATGGTATGGTTCGACCGCTGTCATCAATCTCCCTCTTATGGTCACTATTTAATAGAGAATGAAAGTAATTGACATGATTGTATGCGACACAATCAACGAACAATTAAGTAACAAAACTGAAAGTAGTACTTACTCAATGAACTGCTGAATTTCTGGACAGTTGTAATACGCACCACTCGGCTTTCTCTCGCAAATTAGTATCCAAAGTGATGGGGGTCATCTTCCTAATTGGCCGACACCGAGTTTTGAATACAGAAATCTTTTTAACAATACAATTTTCATCGTCTACCCAATTTCTGGCCAGTCGGTTAAATCGTGTTTCAACTCCAGTTAAATACAATGAACAAAAAGTCAGAGCTTCGTTCACAATGTAGGCCTCAGCAATCGAACCCTCAGGACGTGCACGATTCTTGACATATTTCTTTAACGATCCAAGAAAACGTTCAAACCGATACATCCATCTTAAGTGAACTAGTCCTCCTCGAATGGCTTCTTCAAACAAGTGTATAACTAAATGTATCATTATGTCAAAAAAAGTATGAGGAAAATTTGTTTCTAACTTACATAAAATAAGCACAATATCTTATTGAACTTTCTTTAAATCATTTTTTCGCAATGTCCTTGAGCATATTAACTCGAAAAAATTACTTAATTCTGTTATTGCATCAACGATCTCTTTTTTTATGAATGGTCGTATCCCTGTTGGCAATAATCGCTGCATTATGATGTGACAGTCATGTAATTTTAGTCCAGTAATTTTATTCTTCCATTCGATCACGTTTTTCTTTAAATTTGAAGCAAATCCATCAGGAAACCTTACTGATTTTAAAAAGTCACAAAACTTTTTACCGTCATTTGGAGATAGTGTATAAGACGCATGTGGTTTCATCCAACGATCACCGTTTTTATACAAATGTAACTTCTTGCGCACCCCCATATATTGAAGATCGATTCTCATCTTGTCTGTATCCTTACTTTTTCCGTCAATGTCTAGGAATGTGCTCAATAAGTTGTCGCATACATTCTTCTCAATATGCATGACATCTAAGTTGTGACGTAACGACAATGACTTCCAATAAGGCAACTCTCAAAAGATACTCTTCTTTGTCCAATTAAGCTCGCTTACATGTCTTTTCCGCTTCTTACCACCATACTTTTCATGTTTACCAGGCAATCTAAGGGACACATTTTCTAACTGAGCTATGATTTGGTGAACAAATTTTTGAGCCGGTAGAGGTCGTTTCTCAACCTTACCATCAAACTTTTTATTTTTTCTCATCTCATGTTTAATAGGAAGCCATTGCCGATGGCCAACAAAACAAGTCTTACTTGTTATCCTCTTTGAAGGGGTTGCATCGTTACAAGTTGGGCATGTTAAATAGCTGACTACTCCATTCAGATAAACTACTACGAGCAGGAAAATCATTAACTGTCATGAGCAACATAGCTCACATCTGAAATGATGTATTCGAAACTGCGTCACGTACAATTACTCTTTCATTCCACAAATCTTTTAGCTCATCCACAATGGGCCTTAAAAAGACATCCATATCCTTTCCGGGTGCATTTGGGACAGGAATCAACAATGTCAACATCTTATAAGGATCCTTAGTGCATAACCACGGAGGTAAATTTTAGGTCGTTAAAACCACAGGCCACATAATGTATGAGAGGCTCATGTTCCCGAAAAGATTGAAACCATCAAAGGCCAACCCCAAGCAAACATTTCTCGGCTCACGTGAAAACTGTTGGTAACCGAATCGACTTCTGATGCGAAAGTGTAGCGGGGAGGCGGATCGTGTATCACAAAAATTTTCATAAAACTTTTGAGATATTCTATAGATTATATTAATTTATGCACGAATAAATTAATCACATTAATTTATATGTCAAGAACTCAATTAGGAAAAATACCTGGAGGCCGACTCGGATGATAACTTGAGTTCTTTGACCACGAACAATCCTTGCTCCAATCTTTGTGTTTAGAAAACCAAAGCATTCCACGTCAATTCCTTGATTCCACGTAGACGTGTGTGTGGGCACACGTGAGACAAAACAGTTTCCAAAAACACTCGAATTTTTCACAAACACCAACGCATGCACGATGTGGAATTTTTGGGAGAAAAAATTTTCCTTCTCTTTTTCTTTTGGGAAATTCAGCCACTCTCACTATTAGGGCAGAAAAAATGTTTCAAAAATTGTGTCCACAATTTTCTATCATTCTCATATTTAAAGAGTAGAAGTCAAACTTCAAAAGGGAATCAAATCTCTATCTCCTATTTGAATTTGGAACAAAAAATCACATACAACTTATCCCTTAAGTGGCCGGCCACCCTAGGGTTTTCATCCCTTGTGTGTGGCGCCAATACTGGATAGAGAAGGAAGAGAAATCATCCTTTATCCTGTAGTCCAATTTTAATTCAAATTCAAATTTGAATTTAAGTCAAACTTAAATTAATTTGAATTCTAAATTGAACAACTTATCAAATAAGTTTAAAA
>NW_010366405.1:58238-60549 GCF_000414095.1 Morus notabilis | reverse complement strand
ATATAGATCAATCCTCCATAAATAATTCATAATTAGAGTCAGGTAGAATCCGTTAACCTCTCTAATTATATATGCATCTTTGAGTACCATTAATTCTCTAATGGATAGTGATTCATAAAACACATTCATGAACCAAAGCGCTCTTACTAATCCAAGTACCGAATCAACATTCAAGAGAATTATTTATCTACTTCTTTCTCAAGAAGGAATGGATTACATCTCGTATAATAACATTCCCGACTACCTATATTATCATGTCTCCAAAATATAAGGAATAGGATTCAGGGTCTCGGAATCCGTACCAAATAAATCAAAAGACATAAATCCATAAATAGGAGTTTGTTAAGAACTCAGGATTAAGATCATTTTATATATGACTATCGGTAGACTCAATTAGAATTTCTATGCTTAACGGAAATTATTAGAAATTCATATTGTGTTTGTGTCCCTGTTCCACACAATCTCATTATGCGAAATACACTCATTCAATATCTCACCATATTAACAGTGCGGATAGCACTGTTCCATTCTAAATGGGAATGACATGTATTAATAATGTTTTAATTAAAACTTCTGACCTTTAATTAAATTCATTATGAACAATATTTTTTATTATTATCCTTAAACATTATCCTCTCGTATATAACACTTATATACTATGTTTAAGGTTACATAAATAATCACAAAATTTTCATTTGATATTCATAAAATATTCATAAATATATATGCACATAAAATGATGAATAAACTCTTTTATTAATTAAATAATAAATATCTTATTACACCTTATGCTTCAAGGACATTATTCCCAACAAAAACTCATGATACTTTTCATCTACCTCCTTCCATTCATTACCATCGATTGGATGACGTATTAAATTCTCATCATTTGAATGCCCACGCTGGTATCACCTCATATCTTTAGCTGTATGATGAAAGCCATACAGATGCTTCAACCGATCTGTTAACGAGAAATAACGTAGTACTTTCCACGACACTTGTTTAGTACACTTTGTCTTTTTTTTTCCAATGGGATGTTTTACATACGGGTGATTAGTGCATGAAAATACACCCTAAATATTGCTTTTGATTTACACAATATTAAAATATTTCAGCTTTAATTAAACAATTCCATTATTTTTATTCATAATATTTTTAATTGGAATTTGTTTAGTTTTTGTTTAATTATTTACATATAAAAAGCAGTGTAAAAAGCCACACAAAAATAAGTCATGAAAGCCATATTTTCAACCATTCGGAGCCAAGCTCTCAGCCGAGCCGCACAAGCCGATCAGAGAGAGGGAGAGCCGCGTGAGCTGAGCCACAAGCTGATTCCAGCTCTCCCACATTTCCTCACTCTTCCTCGCGCGCGTCACCTGCACGCATGGCCTCAACGCGCGCGTTCCTTCCACGCAGACATCAGCGCGCATTTCAGCTTCTCCCGCGTGGGTCCCGCGTCTACAATGCCAGTCTGATTTCCCAATGAAGCCGCGCCAGCTGTCAACTTTGTCCCCTGTCTGACCATCGCCAGCTCCATCCGCCCAATTCGCCCGCGACACGTGGCGCTTTTCCTCCTCACTGCCAATCACGTTGCGACACGTGTCCCCTTGGTGTTGAATCCGAATTTCTCCATCAATATCAGGGAAAATTGGCCAAATTTCTTCCTCAAATTAAATATATGATTTCTTCTAATTTATGTGTAATTTTATTTTGTTTCATTTTCTTTTGTAATTTTCTAGTTTTATAATTTATTTCCTTATTTGACAAGCAACCTCTGAACACTATATATAGAGGGGTTTGCCTAAGGTTTTAGAAGCTTTTAATATTCAGTTTTCTGTCGTCTTGCTGTCAGTCTCATATTTTCTCTCTAGAACTTGTGAGAATGTTTTGCAAGATAGGCTAGAGTTTTCTTGGTGAGGTTAGAGATGAACTTCTGTTGAGTGACCCAATTCGGGGTTTTGATTCCTTGTGCTGTAAAGTTCAACATCCGAATAAATTAAATCTCATCTATTTTTCTATTACTTTTCAAAATATTGTGTGCCAATTTTTATATAAGTTCAGTCACGATTTTCTTATGTAATTCTGTCATGTAATGTTTTGTTATTCAAATTATTTTACAAATTGTCTTTTACTGTAATATTGTCAGATTGATATGTTGTCGATTTTAGATAACTTGTAATAATAATATTTCTGGAGTCAACATACAGATTTAATTTATTCGATTATTTAATATTGTGAATCAAAACTTGGATTGGTGAACGAAACATTAGGGATTCTCGACACCTTACCGTTTTTATTATTGAATTTTCTT
>NW_010366405.1:52159-58058 GCF_000414095.1 Morus notabilis | reverse complement strand
GACCGCCCTTCTGTGCTACAATTGACCGCTTGTGAATATCACTTTTGGACGTTAATCAAATTTTGACGCCGTTGCCGGGGAGATACTACTAGCAAGACTGATCAGTAGATTTTTGAGCCAAAGAGGTAAGTATACATTTTTTTTAATTCTTATTTTCTTTGCTATTAAGCTGTGTTAATTTCTTATTTTGTGTTAATTTCTTATTTTTAGTTATTAATCTGTGTCTAACCTTTAGTTCACGTTCTGTAGTAGATTAGTAGTTTAATTTGTTTTAACCTTTTTGTTTCATTTTTTTTTCTTTCTCCTTGTCGTTTCTTATTTCAAAAAAAAAAAAGAAACGTCCTTTGGTTTGCCTGATTGATTGTTAGGCTATATATATATATATAAAAACTTTTATTGTTGTATTCCTTCCTTTCTTTGTTATCTCACGTTCTCACGTTTCATTTCCCGTTCTTCTTTTTCTAACACAAAAAAAAAAAAAAAAATCTCACACTTTTAGGATTTGTGTTTTAGAATTAACTGTGATTTAATTTTGTAATCTTTTATTTTTGGTAAATTAGGATTTTATTTTGTTTCCTCATTTGTATATTTTAATTTTGCCTTATTTAAAATTTTTCTTTTATAGTTTCATTAACTCTTAAGATTATAACTAGGATTGTAATTAATTGACTAATTTAGATTCCTAATCTAGGATTTTCATAATTTGGTAGATTTAGGTTTTTGACTTTAGGAATAGTTTCCATTAATTAGATTACATTTCATAATTTACTCAATAAAATTCAATAATTGATTTTGAGAATAATTGTATGGTTACGTGGAAAGTACAATCTAAGGGAGTTCTGTCTAGGAAAGTTGGTACTTAAGTGGGCCTCTCCCCACTAATCTTTCCTGGGAACGTTGCTCTGTCTAGGAGACTATTCATTGAGCCAAGAGCTATAGTCTTTCCTAGGAGCACTCTCGGTGGTTACAATTTATGTTACTATATAATTATTTTCTTTTTGAAAAAAAAAAACAAAAAAAACAAAAAATAATTAAAAATAAAAAAATAAAAAAATAGCCGCTTAGGGTGAATGCATCTATATAGAGACGAACTAGGGAGATTTGCTCAACGTCCAGATTTAGAAACCCCTCACTCGTCGTTGGAATTCGCATTTCAAAATCTATTCGCAATGGCACAATACGAGGAAGTTCAGCAGAGGACGTTGCAAGATTATCTGCACCCAACGCGCACGGCCACCCCATCGTGCATCATGTTCCCGCCAAATGCACCGCCTACGGATTTCAAGCCGGGCATGATTGCACTTCTCCCAACCTTTCACGGATTAGAGAACGAGAATCCATATGTACACATTCGGGAGTTTGAAGAGGTGGTGGCCACCTTTCACAGCCGTGCTGAGGCCGCAAATACCGTCAGATTAAAGTTTTTTCCTTTTTCTCTGAAGGACAAGGCCAAAAGCTGGTTGTATTCTCTTAGGCCCAAGTCTATTGGTACGTGGGAAGAAATGACGACGACATTTTTCAACAAGTATTTCCCACACCATAAGACTAATAATTTGAAACGACAGATCTCAAATTTCACTCAGAAGGAAAACGAAACGCTCTATCAAGCTTGGGAGCGTTTTAAAGATCTGTTAAATCTATGTCCCCACCATGGATATGAAAGTTGGCGCCTCGTAAGCTATTTCTACGATGGACTCACAATCTGAGAGCGCCAATTTGTTGAGATGATGTGCAATGGAGATTTTCTCCAGAAGGATCCTGATGAAGCTATCGAGTACCTGAATGAGTTAGCTGAGAAAGCTCATACTTGGACTGGACCGAGTGCTACTGAGAGCACCAGTAGGTCCCGACCAGTTAGAGTTTATCAATTAAGGGAAGAGGACAACCTCAAGGCCCAAGTTGAAGTTTTAACGAAGCAAATTGAGGCCCTCAAAAGTAAAGATAGTAAAGGACCCTACATGGTGGCAATGATAGAAACACATTAGCCTTGTTTAGTTTGTGGTGGAATGGGCCACCTAACTCAGGATTGCCACACTTTAAGTGAAATGAGAAGGGTATATGAGGAGCAGTGCAATGCATTGGGCACATACAAGAAGCCTTACGGACCTTTCTCAGAATCTTACAATCCTGGTTGGAAAAACCACCCGAACTTTAGTTGGCGAGATTCGAACCAACAAGCACAATCATCTGGAAGGCAATGGAGATCAGAGCAACAATCTCAACCACCAAGAACATATTTTGCGCCTCAGAATAACACGCAGTCGAAAGGAAATTCTCTAGAGGATACCTTAAAAGCTTTTATGGACGCGCAAAATAAGACGAATAAAAGGGTTGATTCAATGCTCACGCAGCTGGTGGAAGAGAATAAGGAAATAAAAAGTCAGATCACAAAGCTGACAAAAGCTTTAACCGTTCAGGAGCGTGGTAGATTTCCATCACAAGCCCAATCCAATTTGAGAGGACAACACATGACTCAAACTTCAAACTCTAAAGGTCAAAATATCAAGGAAGTTAACGTTATCACTACTCGAAGTGGTAAGAATTTAGACACGCCATCAACAAGTACTATCACTTTGAGTAATGAAGAATCGGCTCAGGAGAAAGAAGAGCCAACAAAAATTCCGGTAAAGGTGCCCTTCCCCCAGGCTCTCCGACAAAAGTGCCGGAAAACCAAAGTGAGATCCTGGAGCACTTGACACAACTGAAGATCAATCTTCCTTTACTACATGTGATCAAGTAAGTGCCGGCCTGCGCCAAGGTTATAAAGGATCTGTGCACTATAAAGATAAAGCACCATGTCAAGAAGACTGCATTCTTGACGGAACAAGTGAGCACGGTGATTGAGCAGAAGACACCGCTGAAGTACAAAGATCCTGGCTGTCTTACCATTTTCTGCACCATTGGGACACGCAAATTCGGCCAAGCATTGTTAGACCTAGGATCGAGTGTTAACCTCATGCCCTATTCAGTCTACTCGCGATATTAAGCCCACATCTGTGGTTCTGCAACTGGCCGATCGATCTATTAAGAGACCATGAGGAATAGTGGAAGATGTGTTATTGCAAGTTGATAAGTTCTACTATCCTGTGGATTTTGTTGTTTTGGACACTCAGTCAGTGGTTGATGTGGAGTCAAAAATCCCGATCATCCTTGGAAGACCATTCCTCGCGACAGCAAATGCTCTAATTAATTGTAGAAATGGTCTAATGAAGATCTTTTTTGGGAATATGACTCTCGAGGTAAATGTTTTCAACATTGTAAAACAACCACAAGGTGATGACGAGTGTCACCAAACATTCTTGATTAACACACTTGTCGAGGAGGAGGTTCTGCTACAAAGCAACTCTGAAGATCTTGAAAATCTCCTCCAAAATTCTGAATCTGAAAGTTTCGGTCCTTGTGAGTTGGCTAACATTTTTGCCATTTTTAACAACTCACAGGACAGAGGAATTAAGTTTAAGCAACTGTGTTTCGAGGAACTTCTGCAAGGGAGAGAGAAACCAAAGTCTTCCATCGAAGAGACCCCTACAGTGAAACTTGCTCAACTACCTGAAGGATTGAAACATGCATTTTTAGGAGTCAGCGATACCTTTCATGGTATCATTTCTTTCAAACTCGATGCATCACAAAAGCGGCGGTTGATCAACATGCTGCAAAAGCATAGATCTGCATTGGGTTGGACGATTGCTGACATTAAAGGGATCAGTCCTTTTATCTACTCCCATCATATTCATTTGGAAGAAGGAGTTAACCCGCGAAGAGATCCTCAAAGAAGATTGAATCCAACAATGAAAGAAGTAGTGAAGAATGAGGTTCTCAAGCTATTAGATGCTAGCAACATTTATCCTGTTGCTGATAGCAAGTGGGTTAGTCCGACCCAGGTAGTGCCAAAGAAATCGGGGGTCACTGTGGTGGAAAATGAGAAAGGGGCTCTAGTTTCCACAAAGGTCGTGACTGGTTAGCGCATGTGTATTGACTATCGCAAGCTTAACGCCGCCACTCGCAAAGACCATTTTCCACTTCCATTCATCGATCAAATCCTAGAACGAGTGGCAGGTCATCCTTTCTATTGCTTTCTCGATGGCTATTCAGGATACTATCAGATAGAGATAGCATTAGAAGATCAGGATAAGACAACATTCACATGTCCTTTTGGCACTTATGCCTTTCGGCGAATGCCATTTGAATTGTGTAATGCATTTGCCACATTTCAGAGGTGTATGATGAGCATTTTCAGCGACATAATCGAAAAATGCATGGAAGTGTTCATGGATGATTTAACAGTCTTCGGAGATTCATTCGACACATGCCTTCTCAACTTAGAAGCCGTTCTACAAAGATGTGAAGAGAAAGGTCTTGTGCTCAATTGGGAGAAGTGTCATTTCATGGTATCATCTGGCATAGTTCTTGGGCACATTATTTCTAAAAGAGGAATCGAGGTCGACCGCTCTAAGGTTGAACTCATTTCCAACCTGCCCACCCCCAAGGCCGTTAAAAATGTCCGATCTTTTCTGGGGCACGCCGGATTCTACAGGAGGTTCATTCAGAACTTTTCATCTATAGCGAGACCGCTAAGCAACCTCCTAGCAAAAGATGTTGTGTTCAACTGGACACAAGAGTGTGAGGAAGCATTCCGAACACTCATCGCAAAACTGACTTCTGCCCCTATTATGCAGTCACTAGATTGGAGCTTACCTTTCGAGATCATGTGTGATGCAAGTAACTACGCCGTGGGGGCCCTTCTTAGTCAATGAAGGGAGGGGAAGCCTTTCGTTGTCTACTACGCAAGCCGTACTCTGAATAGTGCTCAAATGAACTACTCTACTACTGAAAAAGAGTTGCTTATTGTAGTATTTGCTCTCGACAAGTTCCGTGCATATCTGATTGGTTCACCTATCACCATCTTTACAGATCATGCCGCCCTTAAGTACATCCTCTCCAAAAAGGATGCTAAGGCGCGTTTAATTAGGTGGATCCTTCTCCTGCAGGAATTTGACTTGACAATCAATGACAAGAATCGAGTCAAAAATGTGGTGGCGGACCACTTATCTCGTCTTGAATTTAATGATTCCGCCGAAATTCCTGCTATTAGATATGACTTCCCCGATGAACATCTCTTCGCCGTCACTAAGATGCCATGGTATACGAACATTGTTAACTACTTGGTGATAGGCGAGATTCCATCTACCTAGGGTGCACAAGACAAGACGAAGTTTCTGGTCGAGGTTCGTAACTTTTATTGGGATGACCCCTATCTTTTTAAGTACTGCCCCGACCATATCATAAGACGATGCATCCCGGATGATGAAGTGTCTAATGTCCTGAACTTTTGCCACAACGATGCATATGGCGGTCATTTTTCTATGAGGAAGCCCGCCGCGAAAATCTTACAGTGTGGTCTCTATTGGCCCACTTTATTCAAGGACACCAATGACTTTTGCCGTTCCTGTGAGAGGTGCCAAAAGCTAGGTGTTTTGTCCCGTCGCCATATGATGCCCTTGAACCCGATTCTCATAATAGAAATATTCGATTGCTGGGGGATAGACTTTATGGGACCATTTCCACCTTCTTATGGATTCCTCTACATACTCCTCGCTGTGGATTACGTGTCTAAGTGGGTAGAAGCCGTGGCGTGCCGGAACAACAATAACACTACTATTGTAAAGTTCTTAAAGGAAAATGTATTATCTCGATTTGGAACATCGCGTGCCATCACCAGTGATCAAGGCACCCATTTCTGCAACCGTTCTTTTGAGGCTCTGATGCGCAAGTACGGTGTGATTCATAAAGTTTCAACTGCCTATCACCCACAGACAAATGGCCAAGCTGAGTTAGCCAATAGGGAGATTAAGCAAATTCTAGAAAAGACGGTTAATCCCGATCGCAAGGATTGGTCTCT
>NW_010366405.1:51163-51907 GCF_000414095.1 Morus notabilis | reverse complement strand
TGCCATCATCAGTGATCAAGGCACCCATTTCTGCAACCGTTCTTTTGAGGCTCTGATGCGCAAGTACGGTGTGATTCATAAAGTTTCAACTGCCTATCACCCACAGACAAATGGCCAAGCTGAGTTAGCCAATAGGGAGATTAAGCAAATTCTAGAAAAGACGGTTAATCCCGATCACAAGGATTGGTCTCTGCGCCTTACGGACGCACTTTGGGCATACCACACTACTTACAAAACTTAACTTGGGATGTCTCCCTACAGGCTTATCTTTGAAAAAGCCTGTCATCTACCTGTAGAGCTCGAACATAAGGCTTATTGGGCTACCAAGGCCCTCAACTTCGATCTCAGCACTGTAGGTGTCAATCGGAAGCTCCAGCTTTCTGAGATCGATGAGTTAAGGAACGATGCCTATGATAATTCCAGGATCTACAAGGCAAAAATGAAAGCGGCTCATGATAAGTAGATCCTGAGGAAGAATTTCGAGCTAAATTAGCGGATTCATTTCTATGATTCCCGTTTGCATATCCACCCCGGTAAGTTAAGGTCGCGATGGACTGGCCCGTTCGTAGTGAAACGCGTTTTTTCCAATGGTGTTGTCGAGGTTGAAGACCCGACCAATGGGAGAATATTCAAAGTAAATGGCCAGCGTCTGAAAAATTACTTAGAGCGGGTGAACCAGGTTGAAGAGATCATTCTCGACGACCCCGTTTACCAGCCCTGAGTAGTTTGCTCACATCTTCTGTA
>NW_010366405.1:38284-50879 GCF_000414095.1 Morus notabilis | reverse complement strand
GGATTTTGGGTTAGATAGGAATGATCTTATGTAATAGAGCCTCATTTCTTATTTTTCTTTAAAAAAAAATGAGCAAGAGCAACATTTCACAGATCCTGTAGTTTGGTGTTAATCACATTCGTTGCTATATAGCTGTTTGTTAAAAGAACACCTTTCTACATTCACTTCAGGTTGTCTCTTGCCAAAAAAAAAACAACAAAAAACAAAACAAAACAAAAAAAGAGAAGTAATTTTCCTATGCATTTTTTTTTCTTTGACTCTTTGATCATCTCTGTAACTTTCTGTTTGACCCGAATGAAATCTCAAAAGTTGGTTGTGGTAAGAATGGTGGAATGTTCTAGTAGTTGATTAACCTATATTTTGGTCAATGTTCATTTGACTGTTTGTCCTAAATTTGACCTTCCTCACGCTAAGCGTTGATTGCTTC
Source organism: Morus notabilis (assembly GCF_000414095.1). NCBI lineage: Eukaryota > Viridiplantae > Streptophyta > Magnoliopsida > Rosales > Moraceae > Morus > Morus notabilis. Next base: position 50,452 of record NW_010366405.1, on the reverse strand, counting down.
ATTTCCAACTCCATGAGAGAAAACCTTTACACTTAAATATTTCTGACACCTGTGAGATCAATGGAGTTGAGACTTCTGCTTGGTGATTTTTTTTCAAAGCTGCATGTGTTATGGTTAGTGGTAAGAAGGATACGGTTTGGAGCACACACACACGATTCTGGAGTTATGACTGAAATAATCTTGATAGTATCTTTTGACTTCTTGCTAACAGTTTGTTTGAAATACTCAGATGACTAAGCGAGTTGAGACTAGATTTTCTTTTTGACATGATTTCTCTTGCGCTTGGATTGCTAGAGACTAGCAATAAGCTGGTTGGGGGTTGTGATTAGTGCATGAAAATGCACCCTAAATATTCCTTTTGATTTACACAATATTAAAATATTTAAGCTTTAATTAAACAATTCCATTATTTTTATTCATAATATTTTTAATTGAAATTTGTCTAGTTTTTGTTTAATTATTTACAGATAAAAAACAGTGTAAAAAGCCACACAAAAATAAGCTATGAAAGCCATATTTTCAACCATTCAGAGCCAAGCTCTCAGCCGAGCCGCACAAGCCGATCAGAGAGAGGGAGAGCCGCGTGAGCCGAGCCACAAGCTGATTCCAGCTCTCCCACGTTTCCTCACTCTTCCTCGTGCGCGTCACCTGCACGCATGGCCTCAACGCGCGCGTTCCTTCCACACAGACATCAGTGCGCGTTTCAGCTTCTCCCGCGTGGGTCCCGCGTCTGCAATGCCAGTCTGATTTCCCAATGAAGCCGCGCCAGCTGTCAACTTTGTCCCCTGTCTGACCATCGCCAGCTCCGTCCGCCCAATCCGCCCGCGACACCTGGCGCTTTTCCTCCTCACTGTCAATCACGTTGCGACACGTGTCCCCTTGGTGTTGAATCTGAATTTCTCCATCAATATCAGGGCAAATTGGCCAAATTTCTTCCCCAAATTAAATATATGATTTCTTCTTATTTATGTGTAATTTTATTTTGTTTCATTTTCTTTTGTAATTTTCTAGTTTTATAATTTATTTTATTATTTGACAGGCAACCTCTGAACACTATAAATAGAGGGGTTGGACTAAGGTTTTAGAAGCTTTTAATATTCAGTTTTCTGTCGTCTTGCTGTCAGTCTCATATTTTCTCTTTAGAACTTGTGAGAATGTTTTGCAAGATAGGCTAGAGTTTTCTTGGTGAGGTTAGAGATGAACTTCTGTTGAGTGACCCAATTCGGGGTTTTGATTCCTTGTGCTGTAAAGTTCAACATCCGAATAAATTAAATCTCATCTATTTTTCTATTACTTTTTAAAATATTGTGTGTCAATTTTTATATAAGTTCAGTCACGCTTTTCTTATGTAATTCTGTTATGCAATGTTTTATTATTCAAATTATTTTACAAATTGTCTTTTACTGCAATATTGTCAGATTGATATATTGTCGATTTTAAATAACTTGTAATAATAATATTTCTGGAGTCAACATACAGATTTAATTTATTCGATTATTTAATATTGTGAATCAAAACTTGGATTGGTGAACGAAACATTAAGGATTCTCGACATCTTACCGTTTTTATTATTGAATTTTCTTCATACAAATTCCCTCATTTTTATTTTATTTGCAACAAAATCTCAAAAACTATTCTTTTTTCTTTAATTTACTTTTCTCTAACGATCTTATTATGTTAGTCTTTCTTGTTATTTTGTTATCTCTCTGTGGATACGACCGCCCTTCTGTGCTACAATTGACCGCTTGTGAATATCACTTTTGAGCGTTAATCAAAGGGACACATTTGTAAATCAACGTTCTCCTTCCAAAACAAAGTACAATCTTACTTGCAGACATAAATTATTTCATAACCCAGTCCAAGTTTACTCATTAGCTTCTTCGACTCATAATGAGAAGAATGTAACTTCACATCCGGGAATGCATCTTTCAATAAATTTAACAGAGCATCCATACACTCATTAGACCACTTGTATAACATTTTTAAATGTATCAATTTCACTAAGAAATTTAAAGATAAATACTTAGTGCAGCTCGGATACAATCCCACCTGGAGCTCAGAAAGTAGATCCTTAAATTCAGCGTACTGTGCATCTTCTAGATCAACATGCGTCTCATCCAACATTTCATTGTCATCATTAATCCCAACAACGTCTTCTAAGATTACAAACATCTCGTCTACTGGTTGATTAACTATTGGATCGACACCTGAAACCGCTTCTACTTCACCATGGTGAATCCATGTACTATATAATGGATCAAAACCAAATCGATATATATGCGCTCTCACAGTTTCTACTATATGCATTTCATGGTTTCTACATTTCACACAAGGACAACTGATATGGCCAATTAAAGTTGCATAATTTTTTGTGACGTCAATAAAAGCAGATAACTCATTCTAATATTCATCCGACAATCGGTTACTCAAATAAGTCTAACTTTTGTCAATCGGCATTTGAACTATAAACAACAACAGGCATAATAATTTATTAATGTGTTTAATTAATTTTAATTCTGCTCTTTATTAACACAATTAAATTTTATTAATTAAAATTTCTTAATGAACTTATTAAAATTCTCGTTTTCTAACTAAATTTCGGCAACATAACGACTTCTATTTCATATGATCTAAAAATCAAAACCTGCAGAAAAATAACTTTAAAAGATTTTGACACACCATAGCTGCAAGATGTGCCACACAGAACAAGAATCATAAACATATACTAAATTTCAACAATATAAGAAAATTATAATTCAAATATTGTCATCATAATCATGAATTCATATAATCAAAAACTATAACAATTTTAAACTAAATAAATATAAAAAATTTACAAAATTCAAACCCACTAAACGGAAGCTGAAAATAGCAGGATTACGTCGGAAGAACCATGCAAAGAGTGACAGAGGCGAAAAATCAAACGCCTACATCAAAACAAAACATCGAACATAATTTTCAAACACCAAAATTAATATTTTATTAACATCTAGAATAACATATATACACAATTCTTGATTAAATAAATTCTCAGAACCATAAAAAACGACTAAACTCGAACAAAAATTCATAACATTTTCTATTTTCTATTTCCTTCTTCCATTTGCTCGACAAGTAACAACAATCCCTAACAAAAATCTCTAAAAATCCCTAACATTCTTCAAATCAATGCAAGTAACCAAACAAAAAAAAAAATTTACAAAAAGAAAAAGAAGAGAGAGAAAGAAGGGAAGAGAGAGAAAGAAGGGAAGAGAGAGAAGGGGAGAGAGAGAATGGAAGAGAGAGAGAAGACGGCGGGCGACGGCGGCGGCGGCGACGGTGAGGGGAAGAAGAGACAGAGAGAGTTAGCAGGTAGAGAGAGACTGAAATCAGGAGAAAATGAAGAGGAAGAAGTTAGCGTATAATAGATCAGACTTCATCGCAAATAAATTTAAAATGTCATCACAAATACCCCACATCTGAAATTATTTGCGACGACATATTGTCGTCACAAATAATCATTTCCCTGCGTTTGTTCTTGGACAAATGTGTATAGCTTATTTGCGACGACAAAGAGAAAATATCGTCGTAAATAGAGTGATATTATTTGCGACGACACGTGTCGTCGCAACTAATAAGATATTTGCAACGACAAGTCGTCGCAAAAAATGGATTCCCTTTGGCGGCAAAAATCCGCGCCATTGAAAATTGTACGCCGAAACTATTTGCGACGATATTGAACTTATTAGAGACGACATGCTTAATTTATTTAACGGAGATTAATTACGGCATATCATCGCAAATAATGAAATTTTGTGACAACGTCGTCGCAAATGACCTTTATTGTTGTAGTGTGGAGGGTTGAGTTACTTCTAGTTTTAAGAACTGGGAATTGGCCGTGGAAAGTCTTGGAGAATAGTCCAAGCAAGGTAGGATTGCAGGCCCTGGAAGCTCTGCTAAAGCTGTAACATATCAATTCATCAATAAGGAGCAATAAGGAATTACTCTTATTTTCTTTCTGGCTCGTTCTTCTATACTATTCTGAAATAGAAATTGTCCAGCTCTATCATTTTGGTATCAAAGAACCCAAATATTTTAAAATTGAATAATGCTTTTTGGAAGAGAGAGCCATCATACAACAAGGAAATGAATGGGAAGAAAATGTACCATACAGGAAACTTTAAACAAAAATGAACAAACACGATAAAAATATTAGCTCATATATAATACAAGAATATTTAGCTCACATACACAATCGAAAGCATAATAATTACTCCTTTCAAAAAAAAAAAAAAAAAAAAAAAGAGCATAACAATTTCAACTAAGTAGCACAAAGGAATGGTAGGTAATTGTATCCTTTTGATTGCCAGGCTTCCAGTTAGCCCAAATAGTTCTTCAACTCAATTATCAATCAGACGAACAACAGTAGCAGCTCAACTATACAATACTTGGAAACAGAGATTTGATAAAATCAAAGCAGTTTCATTTCAATTAAGCCATACCTCATCATCTTCCAACCAAAACATGTTAAAGTTCAACCATAAATTTAAATTTGCTTCCAAATTCTACTTTAAAGCCAGCCATGCATCAACTGGTTGAGCATTTAAACAAGAAAACTAAGCAAGGAAGCATAACTTAACAAGAAAACCATGGAAATTATTTAGCCCCTTCTGATGTCCAAGCCAAGGACCAGGTGGTAGCGAAAACTTCAATCTTTAAAAAGACTTTAAAAAGAAACCTTTAAATTTTCTGTATGCTGCTACAGTAATGACTTAAAAGCCTTAGGAAAGAGCTTTGATTGAGAGATTACACGAGTATAGACGGAAAGGGGCTGGAAACAAGGAATAGCTCGTTGAGTTTAAGGGTCAGGCTTCGGGGTATAGTTGTTATGGGCTTTCTTTAGGCTGCAAATGTGGGGGAAAACAGTGAAAAAGTGGCAGCAAATGGGAGTGAAGACACTGAAACATTAAAAAGTAAAAACAGAAAAACAAAACAAAACAAAACAAAACAAAACAAAAGGCAAAATATATATATATATATTAATGTGCGTAGGATGGTAGGTAACTATTCATGCTAACATATTTTATTTAGATCGCCAAACCAGCTGAATGAAACATCAGTCGAACTAGCAATCATAGAAGAAATTGGCACATAGATTAAGAAAAGACTAAATAGGAAAGATAAAAGAATAAGGACACCCTATCCATTTGAAGAAATTCTGGTGCAACAGAGTCAAAATCACAACAGAAGATGGCCAGAGTAGTGCAATTACCTAGTAATTTGAAGCGCTATTGCTAAGACTTGAGAATCTGGTAATACTCGAAACAAGCAAATATAAGAGATTAAAATCCCCATTGTTCTCAAAAACTTGAGATACTCGGAACAAACAAATATAAGGATTGAGAGTCCAAAATTGAAATTAAAAAAAACAAAAACAAAAAACAAACTGATGGCTAACAGCCCGGCCGTTTTTTAAACGTGAGGCACTCAAAGCAAGAAAGATAAGATGATTAAGGTCCAGCAAACCACATAAACGCTTACAGCTTATATTTTTCTTTTCTTATCTTATCAATAATAATAAAAAAAGAAAATGATAAATCTAAATGATTCTACTACAAAGACAATCACAACAAAGAAAGGGAAATTATAACCACAATTAAAGCAAAATCAATATCGTAAACGAAAATATGCAGTTCCATTAGATAGCTACTCACATAGTTAAAGGCCATCAGCTTCAAATTTAGCAATAAACACTGCACATAACAAAGTAGAAACTCCCAACACAATCTTCACCCCGCACCCCCTTTTTGAAAGGCAAAATGAAGCCCAAAAGCCATTATAAGTTAATAAGCAAAAAATCCATCACAAGCTATACCTCACCAATACCCACTAATGATCAGAAGACTTGAGCTTCTCGAGGACCAACTTGACTTGTTCGTTCATCAACTGATTCTTCTCTACAAAAAGCTCCAGTTCATCAATGTGAAGCTTTTTCCACATGGCGTCCAACTCGGCTTTCTTCGATTCCGGAAGCAAATCGAGTCCCTTCTTCACAACCTCTTCTGGTAAGCTCTTCATACCAAATCCAATCATCTCACTCGAACGCACTGAAACGCCCGATTTCCCACCAATCTCACTCTTTCTAGAACCTTCTTTCGGAGGAGCAGGTGAAGCCAGGGTAGCCTTTCCGTTACTCTTTGCAGCGCCGTTCGACTTCGGCGAAGAGACGCCGGCACGGCTGCCGCGGCCGCCCCAGATCTTCTTCGAGAGCTCGAAGGCGTTCTGCTCATGCGGCTTCGTAGGGTTGTATTTCTTCCTTGCCGCGTTGTTTAAGTACTTCTTCTTTAACTTCCGGACTTTGTTGGACAACTGCGACTTCGTGACCTCAACGTGCAGCGACTTCTTGATGAAATCATGGAAGGTATTCATGTCCGTTGCGGCCGGATCGCCGCCTCTCTTCGCAGCGTAGTCGATTAAACCTTTCAGTATCACGATCTCGTCTTCCTCGCTCCACAGCCTCTGGAACAGCTTCTTCGAGTCGTCTCCGCCGGACTTCTTCGACTCCTCCTGCTCCTCATCAGACGCTACTCCGCCGTCGCCATCCGCCTCCGGAGGAGGCACTTCAGGGCCGCTCTTCTTCTTCACCCGCTTCTTCGAGTCCTTTGCGGTGGTCTCCGACTCTCTCGGCCTCTTAGCCGCCGACTTTATCTCCGGCGTGGCGGCGACGGAGGGCTTGGATCTGGCCCCTTTCTTCTCCTCCATCGGCTTCGACGCTATGGGCTTGACGGTCGAGTCGGCGGGCTCGGACTCGGAACTCGACTCGGCGTCGGACTCGGAATCATCGTCTGTCTTCTTGGTGTTGGGCGATAAAACCGTTGGTTTGGGGGTTGCTTGAACCTTCTCATCTTCGGAGGTTTCTTCTTCTTCCGATGAAGTTTCCTCCTCTTCGTCGGAAGAAGAAACGGCCGGGGGTACGTCAAGAGGGGAGGCGCGTCTTGGTGCCATGGATGGGATGGAGGAGGAAACGGAGGGTTTCAGATGAAGGGAAGATTGGGTTTTTTCTATTAGGTCATGAGTAGTTATGAGCGATATATGATCTTATTATTTGAGTGATATATGATCTTAGGAATGTTCTTTAATCCAGCACTAGAAAAGTATCGGATGAGCCAGTAAATCACATTTACAACTTTACCTTTTTGAAATTATATATCATATTTCACATATTGACACAATTTTTTGAGCCATCAACATTTGTCAACAATTTTTCTGACACCCACTGTATCTGTGCATCACTCCCCACCTCACTAACACATGAACACCGCATGCTTATGGTAAAGTGACTATGGCCACCTTTTACTCCTCCTCCATTAATTTCTGACCGTCTACTTTAATCCGACGTCTCTCAATTTTCTGACCATAGACTAAAAAAATGTGAAACCCAATTAAAAAAAAAAAGCTCTTTTTTGGACAAAATAAAGAGAGACTTGATTAGTCAAAAAAAAAAGTGTAAGGCTTAATCGTTTATGAAAGGGAAAAGAGCTTAGTAAAAATAGCAACTTTTACAGTTTTACAGTAGGTGAAAAATGTAAGGATTGTGTCTGTAAAATTTTATTATTTTTTGACGTCATTTTTATTTTATTTTATATTTTAAAGATGAAAAATAAAAAAAATCATAAAAAATAGAATATTCATCAAAAAAATGGTGTCGCTTATTGCATTAATTGCTAAAAATCATATATTAATTTTAGAATATAAAAAATAAATAAAACTGTAAATTTTTTACCCATCCCGGCCCCTAAGCTGGTTCTTGGGCGCCCCACTACGCAAGCCGGGGGCTTTTTGACAAGTTTTACTTTTTTGTCATTTTTTAGGCAATTTTTTTTCTGGCATGCCTAGAAAAATGTAAAGATTGTGTCTGTAAAATTTCATTCTTTTTTACGTCGTTTTTATTTTATTATATTTTTTAAATATGAAAAATAAAAAAAATCATAAAAAATAGAATATTCATAAAAAATAGTATCGCTTGTTGCATTCATTCTTAAAAATCATATATTAATTTTAGAATGGAAAACATAAATAAAAATGTAAATTTTGGTATTTTATATTATATCGAAATATGCTCTTAGTATTTTGTATTTTTAATAATATTAAAACAGTATTTTAATCTTTTTAAAAATATCTTTTTGATACCTTAAAACTAATTTTTAGGACATGTAATGTCTAAATTACTTTATTATTTTCTCTTACTTATGGCTTAAAAAAACGGTTTAATTTGTGTTTCTCTTTATGCCATTCATCTTTTGTACTTTTTACTTACTTATTATCTACTATTTCTCGTACTTAACGCTTAAGAAAAACCCGGTTTAATTTGTGTTTCCATTTATGTCCTTCACCTTTCGTATTTTTTACTTATTTGTTATCTACTATTTTCTCTTACTTAAGGCTTAAGAAAAAAAATGGTTTAGTTTGTGTTTCCATTTATGTTATTTACCTTTTGTACTTTTTATTTACATGTTTTTTTAATCTACTTGTTATCTATTTATGCCCTTATCAATTTTTGTATTTTTAATCTACTTATTATCTATTATTTTCTCTTACTTAAGTCTTAAGAAAAAATGGTTTAATTTGTGTTTCCTTCTATGTTCTTCACTTTTTGTACTTTTTACTTATTTGTTATCTACTATTTTCTCTTACTTAGAGCTTAAAAAAAATGGTCAAATTAAATAATATTTGAATTACGTTCTGAACATGGCTTCCGAATCTACAAAACTCACCCCATCAAAATAAGTTGTGCGGTCTAAATGTTAAGAAATATAATAGAGTATGGCGATTAGTTAGAACTTATTTGTTTACATCATAAAATTATTTTTCTAATAGACAATAAATATAACAGTTAAATTCATGCAATTGCACGTGCCTACTTTTACTAGTTTCTTAAAAAATGAAAATATTTTAAGACATTAAAATATTTAAAGGAAAATAATAAAATAAAGAGTTCATGATTTTTTTTTAGATTTATTAGATTTTGATTAAGTAAAAGAGTACTAAGGTCATTTTACATCTTAAAAATCAACTTCAGAGTACCAAGAATATGTTTTTAAAAACGTCGAGGTATCATTTTAATATTATCAAGAACACAAGATACTAAAAGCATATTTCGCTATATACATTGTCGCTTACGTTCATTAACATGAAATATAACAAATCAGTAAATATACATATTTTTATGTTATATATTCACTTAATTGCTATAAAAATACATGTTTTGAAGATTAATATACATTGTCATTTCTTGTAACTTAACATATACATCTTTACATGTAAATATACACACCTTACATATAAATATACACGAAAACAACAGAATTATACATCTGTCGTTTCAATCCGGCAAACAGTAACAGCCAGATTAAAGACCTTGCCTATGATCTTATCTTAAAATTTTTTATTATATTAAAAAAAAATTGGATAGAATTGTTTTTAAAGTTTTTTATTATATCAAAAATAATTAAATACGATTATTTTTAAGATTATTTTATTATAACAAAACTTAAATAATAAAATAAATAGAGCCTATGGGGTTGTTCTTTTGAAGTGTAACTTGAGTGTAATTTGAGTGTAGTTTTTGAGTTATACCTTGAGTTAAAGTTGTAACTTGAATAAAGTTGAGTAAAATTTGAATAAAGTTAGAACTTAAAAGAACGTGAACTTAAGGCCCCGTTCATTTCGCTGATTCGAGTTTTGCTACAGTAAAAAGCTCTCAGAAATAGTCACATCTAAATTTTTTGCTACAGCAAAAAGCTCTCACACAACATCACTTCTTAACTCGAATTAGCGAACTAAACGGACCCTAAATAAAGTTGTAACTTGAGTTTAAACTTTTTTTGAGTTTTGTTGTAAAAGAACAACCCTTATATATTTGCACCCAGACTCATTTGGTTGAAGAATATCCATCTTTAAAAAAAAAAATTGAATAAAAAAAAGTTGCACTAATAGTTATTTTACAAAATTTAAATTCAAATTATAATTATTGACTTAAATAACATATCATAAATTTATTAATGTCTCCACTAATTCATAATTTTTATTTATCACAATTTTATCTTATATTAAAATCCATTAACATACCCCACGTTAACTATAAATAAAAATATTATTTTAAAAAAAAATTTTAAAAAAACGTACACTAAAAATTAATTATAGCTAGAAAGAATTCTTCAAAAGAATGAAAAAAGTATACTCTCGCGGCTCAAACATGCATTCCATGACATTGAATTTCTTTAGAGGTTTATGATAAGAAAAAAAATTTATGATTATTTTGTGCAAGTCTTTATCGTTTCTGATTGTCCTTTATCACCTATTACTGCAAACTGGAGTAGACACCGCCAATCCTTATGTAGCTCACATCAAAGTTCTTTGTGAGTTGGTAGGAAGTTTTGTTCTTATTTAGATAGTCGTTGACCTTTATATGGATCAACATCATTGTGTACACGTTTTTTTATTGCATCTAATTACTTTTGTGTTATAGAAGTTTTGTTCTTATTTAGTGGACATCATAAAAAATAAATAAATAAGAAGAAGAAGGTAAGACGAAAACAAAACAAATAAAGGTAAAGATAATTACATTAATGTTTAAAAAAGAAATATAACATTAATAGTGGAAAGGGATTATATGATTTTGAAAATTAAATTAAGATTAAAATTAGGTTGGAGTATGAAAGATTAAATTAGATATTATGAAAATCGTATTTACAAAATGATAGATTTTTTAAATTTTTATTAAAGGAACATTAATTAGCAGAAAAATCTATATAACTACCCTTGTGTTTTGGTGGATTGGGCAAGCAGCCTTAAGCCGTAGGGATAAACAACTAGCAGCCGAAGGCCTTAAGGCCAAGTAGCATCTCGCTAAGCCCGTTAATTGGTCTAGTATGTTAAGAACTCTAATTTTCCAGGAAGAAAGAAGGAATTAACATAATTTTAATGATTATTAACAGTATAATCTTTAGAGCTTTTTTTTTGTGCTCTGATGATTCTTAGAGTGTGTTAGTAACTTAGTGTTAGTAAATAGCAGTCATTTTCATTACTACACATTTTAAAAATTGTACGAGAACTCATAAAATTACACTAAATAGATATAGATCCCCTCTAAGAATTGAGAGATACGTCACCCATATTTCTCCTTTGGAAAAAAAAATTAATGATAAAAAATATTGTTTATGTCACTCTATTTAGAAAGAGAAAACAAAAAATAACAATGACACCTAACTATTTATACTAACATAAATAATAAACATTCACAAAACTATGACAAATCATGTATTTTTCTCTTCCACATCTACCCAATTCAAAGTCCACAAAGAGTGTAACACCCTGAAGAATTAATTGAGATTAATTAAGGTAATTAAGATTATTAGTGTGTCTAATCTGATTATTAATTGAGTTTAATTAATAAATGTTTCTGACACGTGTGAGTTTAAATAGTTCCAAGGTATTTAAATTATTCTTAATAATTTATTTTAACCCAGAAGTGTGTATGGGCGCATTTCTGGACTGCTCTTTTAAAATATTGTACACATGTCATTTTCTTTTCTTTTTCCTTTTCTTTTCTTTTTCTTTTCCTTCCTTTTCCTTCCCGTGCATCTCTCTCACTCCCTCTCTTTCTTTCTCCCATGCATCTCTCTCTCTCTCTCTCACTCACTCATTTTTGTCCCAAATCAAACAGATCTTGAACCAAGCAAATATTTAAAGAAGTTTTCAACGTCAAGAGAAGGATTCGAGGTAAGATTACTGAAAGAACCTCTCTTGAATCTCAAGTTTTTGAATTTCAAAATTTATTTTTGGTTCAAACCGGATTTTGATAGTTTTTAAGTAAAACTAGAGTAGAAATTGGAGATCTTGGGTTCTTTGGACTTGTTTTAGGACCTAGAACCCAGATCTAATGGTTTTCCTTTAAAATATCTCGATTTGGGACTGGATTTGCAGGTTTTGAACTGATTTCCACGAGCTTCTCTCGCGCAGCTGATTCCACCGATCGACCTGTGCGATCGACTGGATCACATGGAAACCGGTCGACCGGATTGCAGGCTGACCGGGCGACCGGGGTGCACACTACCGGTCGACCGGTAGTGTTGCACTGCTCTGTCACCGGTCGACCGGTTGACACGGGGTTTGACCCTGTTTGGCCTG
>NW_010366405.1:0-37790 GCF_000414095.1 Morus notabilis | reverse complement strand
CATGGCTTGTCCAGTCATGGGGCCTGCGGCTTGAGTAGTTCGTGGGGTCGTATTAACGATTTCAAAATGTTAATGAATAATTTCTTAATAAAGAGATCTTGTGAACTGGTAATAGAGTCTATTGCTGTAAGCCTAGATAGGATGCGGAGAGTGCATCCTCGGGGGCAGAACCCGAAACTCGGTCCGGGTAGGCGAGGAACTTGGTTAGGTAAGTAATTTGCACTAATTACTTGCTGAAGCTTGTAAAACGGTTATTTTCAGTTTTTTTTTTTTTTTGAGAAAAAGGATGTGAGGTTTCGGCTGTCTGTTGAAACTGAATGTCTATTTATTTACGAACCGAGAAAAAGGATGTGAGGTTCCGGCTGTCTGTTGAAACTGAATGTCTATTTATTTACGAACTCATTTATTTATTTACTTGCACTTTATCTATTTATTTACTTTTCGTCTTTGTAAATAACATCCTACTGGGCCTTTCGCTCACGTTTTATGTTTCAAATGTATTAAACCCCTCCCATGAGACTCTAGGAACGGGGCACTGTAGCTGGATAATTGTTACGGAGCAGCTGAGTTGTGATGCTGTTGGAATCAAGTGAGGATCGTGGACCTCCTCTGGGACAAATGTAAGGAATTTGAGAAATTCTGTAAACTTATGTAATATTTGGATTTACTAGACTGTGGTTGATGTCTGTTGTAATAATTATTGACATGAGCATGTATGTACGATACGGTATGTCCTGTGGGGTGGAGCCCTGTGTGTCAGAGGCTCCGGGATTCTGTAATTTATTTATATTTTAATGCAGTTAAGTGTGGGCCCGGTTGAGAATCTGTTTTATTAATCTCTAATCGAGCTTCACGTCACCCACCCCGCTTGGGGGGCGTGACAAAGAGTTCAACTAAAGTGGAAATGACTCAAATTTCTTGAGATAAATGAACCACATAATGTACTCCAGACCTAAAAAACAAAAACAAATTGCCTTCTTTTTTTCCTTTTTCGCCTCCTTAAATTTGCTAGTTGCTACATCTTAATCCTAACTATATAAAAGAGTAAAAATTTACTTCCTTTAGTCGTCATTTATGCGCCAAAAATTCTTCTTCTTCTTCTTTTTCTCTTTTCTTTGTTCCTTTTTTTCTTAGCTCTATTATTTTTAACTTCTATGTCCCATACATTTTTTGTTCTTTTTCTCCCCCTTTTATCTTTTATCTTTATTTCTTTTGTTTTCCTTATTTCTTTTGTTTTCCTGTCCTAAACCATAAACTCTTGTCCTAAATATAAATATATAAAAGAGTAAATATGTGACTATTATTCATTTTTAGTAGTTCAAAACAGTAAATGTTTTTAATAAAATTGTGATTGGTCAGAGCTACACTAATAAATATATAGATCTGTGAAATATTTTTGAAACGTTTTTAAAAGTAAATACTTTATTTTTAAAATGATTGAAGTGAATTAAAAGCGTATTTACTAATAAATATTTATTTATTGACATAAATAATTTATTCACATCAAGTATTTATCACTAAATAAATTATTTACACCTAACAAATTAATATTTATAAGTAACTATACAATTTACTTCAATCCCTTTAAAATATATTATTTACTTAAAAAAGTTTCAAAAATGGAAAAAAAAAAGTTTCAAACCATTTAACATGATAAAGTGATAAAGTGTGCCGTTAGTAAGAATGAAGAGAGGAGAAAAAGAAAAAGAAAATGGATAAAAGTTGTTGTGTGGTTCATGAATTTTTATATCTCCAACATTGGGTGGAAAACTTAAATTCATGACTTTTTTATCCCTATTTTAAACTTAAATTAGTATTAAATAATTACTAAAATAGTCATGTAGCATATTACATATTTTCTTTCTTCCTATAATACCAAACGACATAAAGAAAATAAAAGTAGAACAATATATTTTTAAAACACATATAAAAATTCAAATGTAAAAAAATTCACAAAAAATAAAAAAAAAAAGAAAGTGAATAGGCTACGTGGCTTATAAATAAGAATTTTGACTCTTTTATGAATTATTAGATTAAAAACACATAAAAAAATTCATATGTAAATAAAATTTACAAAATATTAAAAAGAAATGGACGGACTGTCACATGACAGTCCCATAAAAAAATTTTTTGCTCTTTTATATATTATTAAATATATATTTTTTCCCATTCACGTAATAATTCATGATGAGTTGTGCAAATAGTATGTAGTACTCAAGAGTCAAGACAACATTAACCTGCTGATTGCATGTATATATAGCCTAGTAATAGTTCTATGCATGACCCCAGCACAACTTATATAGTTCAAATCCTGTCTAAAATAATAATAATAATAATAATAATAATAATAATAATAATAATAATAAAAAGACAACATTAATGTCACAATACTTCATTGATTATAATGTGTATAAGATATCAAGACTTTTTCCCCATCTCCCAACGAGAATGCAACAGGCAACATCAGACGGTTGATAGAACCTCCATCAACATCAGTCTATCGTCATTAGTGCATATAGATAGACATTATCCAATCAAATAGCCGACTAGAAATGTGTCTTAAGCAAAACAAAGAGAAAAAAACAAAACAATATACCTATTATAAATGTGAGAAATCTCTATCATATGATCAAAAACCCCTTAAGCAATTTTTCCATTGATTTATTTCATAATTGGGGATGTTCTTATGTCTTAATTCGGAATGAAATATTTTTTGTGTTCCAAGAAAATAATGAAATGAAAAATATAATTTAAATTAAAAATAAGAAATTAATACAAATTTAATTAATAGAAATTTATTGAAGTATTTATTGTAGTACAAAGAATAATTCGAAAGAATAATTGAAACAATTTTGTCTTCTCCATATTACTATATCTCTAGAGTCAATAATTTTATATGAGGAACTACTGAACTCAATCACTTGCTGCCGTTACTCTTCAGTTTTCTGTTGAGGTCTATCCTGTGGAGGTACTCAAATTGGATCAGTAATCTTCTTCTGTCTAAAGAAATGATTCATCGAAATAATGAGTCACCATTGATATCGACACATCTGAGATCGCCATCCATATCACCAATAATGTCGGGTATCCTTACTAGTTGTTAATTACCACATTAAATCTATGGCTTTGATGAGTTTTTGGGCTAACCCCAAAATTTATACTAAATCTTATTTATACTAAATTTATACACATGAAAATTGAAATTTGGATGGACTTAATTTGTCATGTGGCCCCGCGTATGTTGTCTAAGTGAGGGTAATGAACATTTTACTCCGCTCGAACTCAAAGGGTGGCTAATGTTTGTGTTCTCATCGTGGGTCTCGTTCATTTCACTGATTCGAGTTTTATTACAGTAAAAAGCTCTCAGAAACAGTTATATCTAACTTTTTTGTTACAGTAAAAAGTTCTCACATAAAATTATATCTTGACTTGAATTAAAAACTCGAATCAATAAACTAAATGAGATATAATATTCGAGTAGAACTAGCTTTTTTTTTTTTTTTTGTGGCTGAAAGTTGCTTCGATGCTCGACTATAAATACTTCAATTCCATAACTCTCGTTATCACTTTGCAGAGGACTGGAAGAACTGCCTTGATTAAGTGTAGTAGGGCCCCTCATTTTCTCATACATTTCATAGGCGAACAATGACCACAAAATTTCTGTCATCTTTTCTTGTTGCTGGGAAACTTATTAATTATATCTATTTAGGTGTCCCCATCAGAAAAAGAGGATACATGCTTGTAAAACTTGGCTCTCCCACACAAGCACTCCCCCAAACATTTATTATAATATTTTTTATTTCATTAATTTGAGTTTTTAATTGTAAATTTTTACAGTTAAAATGTCACATTTTATTTTTTTTGTAACAGTTAAAAATTCTAAGAAAATATCAGATCTCAACTCGAATTAAAAACTTAAATCCGTAAAGCAAACTAGGTCTATAATGTTCAGAATTACTCACTATTAGGCCCCGTTTATTTTGCTGATTCGAGTTTAGAATTTGAGTTTTGCTACAGTAAAAAGCTCTCACAAACAATCATATCTATTTTTTTTTTTGCTATAATAAAAAGCTCTCATATAAAATCATATCTCAACTTGAATTAAAAACTAGAATTAGCGAACTAAACGGTCCTAAATGACTATTTTATCGTATTAATCGACATTGACAGGTGATGACCATCAATCATCTGTGGCCACCCTTTCGAGTTTCTCAATTGATGATCCTGTTACACATACCTTAACTAATTTTCAAAATTAAGCTCTCATCTCTCATTATCCAACCAACTTAAGTTAGTTGGTAACCTTGCAATTATTAGCTCTAGTACCCTGTGGATTAACCTCCTTTTGGTTCAGTAATTTGGATTGGATTTCTCATTCCGAGTGGCCAACCAAGTTTAAATCTGTGTTTAGTAAAAGCCTGGTACCAAGTTCAAACTATGACCTCGTTTATTTCATCAATTCGAATTTTTAATTTTAGGTTTTTACAGTTAAAAGCTCTTAAAAAATGTCACATTTAACTTTTTCTACTACAGTTAAAAGCTCTAAAAAATGTCACATCTTAACTCGAATTAAAAACTCAAATTCGCGAAGCGAACGAGACCTATGTTTGTACCGTCTAACTCAGAGTTTATCTTAATTATTGGAGCAGGAATTTCAAATTAGAGACATTAATATATACCTAGTGGTAGATATATATTGAATTGTATCTAAAACGTAATTAATATTTAGTAATAATTCCATTTAACTAAAATCAATTTATTATCATAATTATTTACGTAATGATCTCAATATGTAATTGCACAAATAAAAAAGAAAACACATTCAACTAGCTCAACACGAGATCTAGCTAGAGCTGTAGCCAATATCTCATGACCAAACAAAATGTTTAATAAAGATTTAGAAAAAAAAAAAAAAAAAAACCCCTGACTACGCATAAACAGATCATAAGCTTTGCCAAAAGTAAAAAGGAGACAAAAAAAAAAAGACAAAAAAAAGATGTGAGAGTCAAGGATTCCTCTGAAAATACATACGACTATAGGAATCGAGACCACTATTTGGCTTAGATATGAATCTATTAGGGGTATAAATCTTCTTTCCAGAAAGCTACAAGGATTTTCTTGCCTCTTTATTTCCTGTATCTTTCATTTTGGAAAAACTTCGCCTAATTATTTTATTTCGTGAGGCAAAATTCACTAATAGAAAAAAAATAAGACATTTCAAAAAAATAAGGCAAAAAAATAAGACCTGGAAACTAAACGTCATTTCAAACGATGGTCTAAAACAAGTAAAAAAACTAGAAAATTAAACTCCCATTACTCTAATACTAATTGTTTTCCTAATTCCTATTGCAAGTTATAAATGCCTATAAACGGCATCAGCACTGACCCAATCCAGAGCTTCCCATCTTTCTCTTCCACTTCACTAATGAACTTCAAATTCTTTCCCTCGCAATCTTCCAAAACTTCCAAAACTGCCCCATCCTCGCTTAATTTTATAGCGGTTGCGTGAGCCTTTCCTCCTACTAAAAGAGAGTGCAATTGCTTGAAGCTAAAGGGAAGCTTTAACAATGTTTTTCCAACCCAAGTGTTTGAGACAGCGAAGTGCGAGAGAGGTCCCTTTTTGGAATGTAAGGCAACCCAAAACTCCCCTTTCGGGTTCCTTCGTACATTGTCCGGGAATCCTGGAAGCTCGGCAAAAACATCAACTTTTCCAACATTTGGACCATGGAGCCAGAGCCTGAGAATCCTGCAAGTTGTTGTTTCAGCAACTAGCACGAAAGAGCGGTCTTTACTCAAAGCTACTCCATTTGCAAAAGCAAGGCCTTCTAGTAGGATTGTCACTTCTTTGTTTGATATGTTGTATTTTAGTAATCTGCCTGTCTTGTCTCCACTCAAGATTGACGACATGAATTGCCTGCAAGGTGCATGCCAGAAGAAATATGAGATTTTTTAAGCGTAGATTCTTTTTCTTAAGCATCAACCAAATTAATCAACCGAAGAAAGGTGCATAAGGTGGCACATCAGCTGAAAAGGTAAATAACTAAACTTCAGACTTGCATCAGCTAAAAGGAATGTAACTGAACCAAAAGGAATGAAACTGAAACTACACTGCTCATGCATATTCGTAGGTGCTTCCAAGACCATAACCGAAGTCCTGCACTCTTGGCACAACCTCAATTTGCTATTGCTAGCCGATCAAGTACGGTTCACTTGAGATCACATAAATATTGCAAAAAATAAGGAGTCTTTAACTGGGGAAGATTTGACATTTTGCACTCAAAATATGATGTTAGCGAGCGGGGTGGGGGAGCCATAATTATACTTTAAAGAAACATCCTAAATCCATCAACTTCCACTGTTCCACAAGCTAAAAAGCCTGCGTGCATTATCATCTTTTACAGAAATGTGTTACGACTAACAGATGTCAAGCAGTTTGAGAACATAGTGCACTTCTTATCATCTGAGAGCTTCAATAATTTAATAAACCTACCAAAATCTCTAAAGCAGCCTTCAAACAACAGAAATCCAGCTGCCTTCTCCAAAGCAAAATGTTCCTTGCACTCAATTCACCCTATGGTAATGGCACAAAATATTTACAAGAGAATCGTCACAGCAGTATTGAACGATCTGGTTTTTCGTACATAACTGACCCCTTCATAGGAAAACCAAGTTGAATAAAACAATAACAGGCTCGGGAACTCTCTAATTTAATACAAAAGCATCTTTGGCACAGCAAGAAACCATCTGTGGATGAATAAGAAAAGAGAGAGTCTCCCTTGATTATTTCCAAATTGAGAAGATATCTAACTGGCTCTCATTTGATGGTTGATACCTAAATGAAGTAATCAATTCTAGACACAGAAATTTATTTCTCATACTTGCAGAGGAATTTATTGCATAGAAACTGATGTAAGGAAGCCTACGCCAGGCAAACGCAATCTCTGATTAATTATTTAATGCTGAGAAGAGTGCTGCAAGTTGGAGCACAGATTGGAATGATGCAGCGCCTTAGTTTTTAATTTTAAACTTTCGGATTATCTTTATGTTCTAATATAAATTTTCTATATTATCTCTTAATTTTGATAATTTGATTAGGATTTGTTATTCAAAATTCTGTTATTTAAAGAGACAATCCTAAGGAATTTAAATGACCTAGGGAATTTAAATAACAAAATTTTAAACAACAAATCCTAAACAAAATTCAGAGATAATCTAGAGAATTTAAATAATAGAACATAAAGATAATCCTAACATTTAAAATTCATACTGAAGAATGATAATCTTCACAACGCATCATAAACATAACAAAAAAAGAATGAAAAGGAAACAAGAACAAAAATAACTAAAGAGATATAAATTTCTTTTGCCTAATTTCACTAAACAATATTAACTAGTTATTTATTGGCAGATCCTAGATTGAGACTGTAAAATTTTTTATAAGATTGTGCTTATTATAATTTACCTTCTTTGGAAGCTCATACTTGTATCGGTGAAGTAAATGACATCCTTATCTTCATCAATGTCCATATCGTTGGTGAAACGCAGAGGCTGCCCTTCAACTTCTGAAACCAAATCAGTTGCCAAACCCCCATCAGGACCAACCACTTTAAGCCCAAGATAAGCATCCGCAATGTACAGCTCTCCAGTTTTCTTATGAAACCTCAGCCCTAAAGGCCTCCCACATACATGCTCCATTTCCGGTGCAAAAGGGCGAATGCATTCCTTCCTTTTAAGTAACAAAAAAAAAAAACATATATGTAAAACTATTTTTCACTTCAATTAAACCGTTTGTAATATAACACAAAATTCAATAGATGTAAAATAGTCACAAATAATGATAATGGAAATGGAGGAGAGAAGGAAAAAAAAAAAAAAAAACTCATGTTCCTCATCAGTTAATTGTGCATTTTTCGAACTTGGGTTATACCATAATTAAATAATACAAAAATCTCACGAAATTTTTGAAGAAAATATTACAGTCCAAAAACTTCTCTACTGCCACTAAACAAATCTCCTCAAATTCTAAGAAAAAAATTCTTCATAGCAGGACTAACTGATATAATTAACAATTTTATCTCCTTCGTAGATAGCAGTAGCATTCATTCATTCATAAGCAGTTTCTAACTAAATTCACAACAAAACTTATCTCGTCAGCTCAAATTATGAACAATGAGATTTTGACAGTAGATATGAAAATAAACTACCAATAGGCCTCTGTTTTAAATCATTAAATTTGTATCAAATTCTGTTAAGTTTGCAATTTTTTTTTTCGTTTTGATATATATTTAGCAAATCTAACGTACAAAAACCGTAAAAGTTGTATAGAACCTTTAGTTAAAAGTTGTATCGAGAACCAGTTTTGTATGCTCTTTCGTTTTGATATGGTTTTATACAGATCAAACGTTCCGAAACGGTAAGATAATTAATTCCCAACAAACTTTCCAATATTATTGTATCAAGTTATTAGCTCCCTAAAACGCAATAAGAAGGAAAATTGTAGCAAAAAACCAAACAAAAATTCACAAATGAAAGAATAAACACAGAGAATCGCCATAACACTTTCTCAAATCTGATCAAACGAACCTAAAGATACGGTTTTTGCATACAATCTCACCTTTGAGAAGTGGTGACCGCGAACTCCGACCAGCCACGGCCATCGCCTTCCCACCGGAGGATTCTGCCGTCGGCGACGCCGGCGTAGGGCCCACGGCCGTCGGAATCGAAAGCGATGCTCTCCGGTCCGAGAGCACCCGTGACTCCGACGATTTTCGCGGAGTGGAGGTCGTCGTGGGACCCAGGGATGGACGGCGGCGCGTGGAGGTTATATACCGCCGGCGAGATGAGGAAATTCAAGGCGACAAGTATCGTCGCCGTATAAATGAGCTTCGAGTTCATGACGGAGGTAGTGTACTGAGTTGAGTTAGGCGAGTCGGACTCGGGACTGAGATTGAGTTTTGGCTTTAGCAATGTCAGGGCTGACTGGGTTCTCGGGACTCGTAAATAATAAATAAATGAATAAATAAATAATATGGGAATATCTGTTTTCGCCCACGTGAGTGGTGACGCGTAAAGTGGAGAGAAAGAAGGTGATTGATGCTTTGACCTTCTCCGTGGTAGGTGCACGTGCCTCTACCGTACGTACATACGATGAAGGTTATGGATCGAGGCCTCATAATTATTCTCGTGTATTTTTTATGAGAAAAAATATTATAATAAATTATAAATTATGATTTAAATTATAGTTTAAATCTCTTTATCAAACAGATTTATGGTTCTACCTCAAATTAATATTTATTTGTTAAATATAAAAAGTGGTTTGAACTCAAAAAAATCATTATAGTTTAAATGGTTTTGCTTTAAAATTTGATTTTTGATATGATATTTTAAATCAACACCACTCAAAAAAAATAAAACCATCTCCTATCTTTGACCGATTTAAACCCTTGGTTCTAGTTCACATAGTTCAAACTCAAAAATTTATGATTTAAATTGAGATTCAAATTATGAATTATAATTCTAATTTTAAAATTAAAACGACCATAATTTAAATATGTATACCAAACAGACCTTAATTGGCTAGTCTAAATCGGGCTGCCCAAGCCCAAATTTTCGTTCGGGCACTCGAGTTTTTTGGGCTTTTATATAAAAGAAGTAATTACATGTATCTTAAGTTGAAATTTAGCAAAATTTTTAAAATATTATAAATAAAGTAAAAATTACATAATAATTATCATAATAATATTATATTTTATACTATAAAATAATATAATCATTATTTTAATGATATAAAATTTTATTATTCTTGTAATATTTTAAATTTTTTACTAAATTTAAACTTTGATATTAAAATTTTGTTATATTTGTAAATTACCCATTATAAAATTCAGGACCAAGTAGGACCCAAAAGCCCAGTCTCAATAAATTTGAACTAGGATTAGTATCAGTTTTTATTTTGGAAAATTTTCAAAAAAAATCATTAAAAAACAACACTATTTTATATATTTCATTATTTTTAACATTATCTTATGCCATTGTATTTTGTAGATTATCTTTTCATATTACGTACATCATCTTTTCATATTTTACTCACCTTTCATATCGTGTAAGTTTTTTTTAGTATACGAAATATTTTTTTCTCAACAAAAATCTACAACAGATTTCTTTTTTTTTTGAAATCAAATTAATCAAAGCTTATGGAATAACAATGCAAACAAATATACCAAAAACTTAGAAATAACATAAAAAGAAATTATGCCCTGCAATATGTAGGAGGAATATCAGTGACAGATTGTCCTCGCCCAACGACGCAGACACCAAGATCAGGACAGATCAGGGATCTTATTTGTCGGCCCGATCTGATGTGAGACCGAAAAGTGATCTTAGAGACTTGGTGTGTAATTAGAATATTTATTTGAGCATTTTTTAAAAAATTTTATTTTATTTTTAGTTAAATTCTATCTGAAATAACATTAATTATATATTGAGAAAGCTAAATAATAACATTTTTTTTTAAATTTAATTGTTAAAACCCATGAAGTGTTTTAAGTATTTATATAATAAAGAGAGCAAAAGTGGTATTTTTACAAAATATAGAGGGTGTTTTGAGTATATTTCTATTTTTAATGTAGTTTTTAAGTTATGGGCTTTTTAAAGTAGGATTTGAGTTTGGAATTCGGATTTAAACATCTAGTCAGGATTTAAGCATCTAGTCAGGCTTCGGACGTAACACGAGTTACAAATTATTTTCACATACATATGCATAGCACGTGATTCAATTAATACTTTATAAATATCTTTAAATTATTGATTTTAAGCCAATTTATCCCTTTAAAATATTACTTTTTTATCAACTTGCCCTCCAACATTTTTAAAAATATTGGTAATTAAAACAAATTAAAATTTTTTTTTTTTTTTTTTTACGAAATAAAACTAGAACAAAATCAAAAGTTCAAAATTGCTAAGTTTTGAAGTAAATGGACAAATGGAGATTAATTTCTTAAAGTAAGAAAAAAAAATAAATGGAGGTTAAAGCTTAAAATTTTTAGGGATTTTGAAACTCGAAAGTATGGTCCGTATATGGCATAAGCGATGATATACTCTCTATGTGTTGCTCAGCCTTAACATAAATAAATTTGAGCGAGTCAATGCATATAGTAAATATGAGTATATAGTTATAATCCAGTCTAATTAGGTGATCTACATAAGAATAGGTACATATTAGTTAAAAAAGTGTTTGATAGCTCATAATTTTTTTTTTCAATTGTAAAATTTGATTATTAAATATGTTTAAAGAAAAGTAACAGTAGCAACATTTAAACCCCTCTATTTTTTCTTTACAAAATAATTATAAAAAAAAAAAAGCAGATAGTCTCATATGTTATTGCATGATGTATCACATACCATAGACTCCCCTCATTAGTCGCCCCTTTAAGGGATATTAAATCAGGTATCATCATTACATCGACAACCTTAGAAGATGTTTGGTTTATGAATTTAAAATTATGATTCAGAACTATTCTCGTTTTACGTGTATTTTTTGTGAGAGAAAACATTGTAGAAAACAATGAATCATGATTCAGAATTAGGTACAAATATAGAAAATAAACGTCCCCTTAGTTTCTTTCCTTTTAATTTCTCCGCTGATCATTAGGACCACAGTTTGATAATCTAATTTCACAAAAGGAAAAATGAAGATGTCTACCGCGTTGTTTGGTTCCCTGTTCAGATTGTAAGATTTGATTTGAATTGTGATTCGAATTAATGTTTGAATACACAAATAAATTGTAATTTAGATTGAGAATAAAATTCAAACTATATTTGGATAAAGTGTTAAAAATTGCTATTAGAGTTTTGTGACAAATTTTATAAAATCTTATTGTAAATGACATTAAAAAAATATGCAATATGAATATGATTTGTTACTCTCTCCTTTATGAACATAGTGGAAAAAAATTCACTTTAATCGAAATTAAAACGAAAAAGTTATGACATTTTTAAATTTAAAGTTGAGGAGAGAGAAAAAATGTCAATTCTAAAACTAAGTTTAAATTATTATTAATGATTTGAATTGTCCTTATTTAATTTTCTATCAAACATCAATTTAAACCTTCAACTATAATTCGAATTGAATTTTTTGGTTCAAATTGTTGAAATTGATCAAATAATTGTTGTTGGGAACACTAAAATCCCCTACCAGTAGGCTACATAATGAGATTCATTATATTTTAATCTAACGGTACTAAAAGGATGAGCTTATATTTAAAAAATTTTGGTTAAATCACCCTTTCAACAACAGATCAATTTAGGAGCAATACAGAAAAATGCAAACAAGGGGAAAAGAATATTTAATCAAAGAAAATCAATTATCATACTTCCAAAAAAAAAAAGTGGTTTTTAAATGAATTATATTTCTTTCATTGCTCCGGTGACCCACTATTGTGGAGGCCGCACTAACCGACCACTTGGAAAGGAAGGGGTCTAACCCATGGAGACGGAGGGCTCACAACCTCCCTTCGCGTGACCGCCAACCAAAGATAGATCCGCGACCCACATGGGTTCTGCCACCGCCATTGGAAATCGAGCGCCCCATCGCGTCCTTCTGGCATCTGTCGTCATCATGGAAATCGACGGCGGGCTACTGAAAGAAGTTTTTTATTATTATTTTTTTTAAGGGAGGTTCATTTTTAGTTTATAGGATATAATGAAGGACAAAAAGGAGTATATTAAGTTCTCATTCATTTAATCGATTTGAGTTTAAAATTTAAATTTTGTTATAATAAAAAGCTTTCAGAAATAATCACATCTAATTTTTTTGTTACAGTAAAAAGTTTTTACATAAAATCACATCTTAACTCGAATTAAAAATGTAAATAGTAAGAAATAGGCCAATATGAAAAGCTTAAAAAAGTATATAGGCTATTTTTTAGTTATAGAAATTAATAAGTCATAACTTGTCAAGTTATGGTTCATAACTAAATAATTTATGGACAACGTTGTCAAGTTATGGTTCATAACCAGATAAGTTATGGACAAACTTGTCAAGTTATGGTTCATAACCAGATAAGTTATGGACAATAACTTGTCAAGTTATGGTTCATAACCAGACAAGTTATGAAAGAAAACAGTAATTTGGCCTATTTATTAACTTATGTAAACTATTGGCCTATTAATTTTAATTCATCTCAAATCTTGACCTATTTCCCTCTTTCTCCCAATTAAAAATTCGAATCAGCAAACTAAACGAGCCCTAAGAGCCCGTTTAGTTTACTGATTCGAGTTTTTAATTTGAGTTTAGATGTGACTTTATATAAGAGCTTTTTATTATAATAAAAAAATTAAATGTGACTGTTTCTAAGAATTTTTTTATTATAATAAATTTTAAATTTTAAATTCTCTGTAAGGTGAAATGAACGGTGATTAAGTTTATTATTATTATTATTATTATTATTTGTTGTAAATTGGGGTGTATATATACTATTATATAAGCAAGGTAAATGAATAGTAACCAAAGAAACAAATATAAGGAGAAAATACTTTTATTAATTTTTCACTCTTTCTTTCTATTCTCTCAAAATACTTCTCTGAATTTTTCCTTTTTCTCCTTTCTCTTACGACGAAAGTTATTTCAGCAAAATTTCTCTCAATAAAAGTTGTTTCGACAAAACTTCTCTCAAAAAAAAATTATTATTGAAAGTGACATATGATCATTTAAACTTTCACATCATTATTATTATTATTATTATTAACAAAAGTAGCAGAATCTCAGTCGTACATGCTAGGGCTGTAAGAAATCACCCCGAACCCGACGAACCCGGCCGAGCCGAGCCGACCCTACCCGAAAATCACGGGTTTCTAATTTTTTATTTAATTTTCGGTTTGAATTATACCTAACCCGCACTGCGCGGGTAGGGGCGCGGGGTGGGGTTACATGAACCCGAGGTAACCCTACCCGGCCGAACATGTTCAAAGTAGGTAAAACAATGTTCAACACTTCAAATTCTTACTTTCATAAGTTTATGGACTTTATGCTTTTAAACTGTTAACTTATTTATGTTTTGGATTCACGGTTTGTGTAAAAAATACTTGTATGCCATAGTTGTTGAATTAGGACATTCTTTATTTATATTGGAAGTGTTTGATTTCAAAGTGAGTGTTTTAATTGTTCACCTTGCATTTAGACCCCCTATTGAAGGAAAAACATGTTCTGTTTGATAATGATTTCTTATGTAACAAGCACAGATTAATTGACTAAAAAGTGATCATGTGGTCCTTGAGATCACTCTTGCTTTATGCATATTGTGATATGAGTTATTAGTCTTTATATTTTATTATGCCGCAATTTTGTTGTGTAATTATTTACTACAATAGTATTTGCATATATCATTTATTGCTCATTTACTACAATAGTATTTTATCATTTATTTGCATATAAGAGCCTCTTAGATTAAAATTGATGAAGTCATAGATTAAAATTAGTTTTCACCAACCCGAGTAACCCGACCCTACCCGAGGTCACCCGAAAGGTTGCGGGTTTGTAAACTTAAGAGAGTGTCGCGGCCCAAAATTTTCTCAACCCGCACTAGTCGGGTAGGCTCAATTTTTCGGCTCAACCCTACCCTACCCGGCCGATTTACACCCCTAGTACATGCATATAGACTTCTTTATCAAATAATGCTAATGACGACAAGCCCAAACAAACTATTGAACAGCAAAAAGATCAATATGTAGACCCATATTGTAATACATTAAAGAAACATAGAGCTACAAATAGGTCGAGCAAAAAGGGCATGCCTTAAGCCTGTTACTATTGGCTCGGGCAGGACTGGGCTTATGTTTTAAGCCCAAAAGTACTTTCGGCCTAGCCCGGGCCAACCTGAAGTGTGTTTAATAGAACATTTTTTAGGGAGAAAGAGAGAAATAGGTCAAGACTTGAGATGAATTAAAATTAATAAATTAATAGTTTACATAAGTTAATAAATAGGCCAAATTACTGTTTTTGTCAATAATTTATCTGGTTATGAACCATAACTTGACAAGTTATTGTCCATAATTCACAGTTTTTATCCATAACTTGTCTGGCTATGAACCATAACTTGACAAGTTTGTTCATAACTTATCTGGTTATGAACCATAACTTGACAAATTATGATCAATTAATTTCTATAACTAAAAATTGGGCTATAAATTTTCTTAAGCTTTTCATATTGACTTATTTTCTACTATTTCCGTATTTAAAAAAAAATTGAGACAGAGCCGGCCCTGGCCCATCCCTAGCCCATCGGGCTTGAGCATTTTCTTCTTCATGTGGATGTGTCAAGCTCAAAATTTAGCCCCATCATTATGCTTGTTTGGAGACTCTATTATTAATCTAGACAATGATAATGTACTCAAGATTTATGTTAAATCAAATTATGCACCTTGTGGTTTAGATTTTGTTAGAAAATCTAGATGTTAAGACTTGAATCAAGTGAGACATATGCTTGTCTTAAATTGTTATTTATCCCCTCTCAATCGAGAATGCTTAATTACGGATATTAATAGTAAATTGCTTTGAGGATAGAGCAAGCCTTTTGATTTACTATCACTAGAAATGAAAGTTCAGACCGCCTGAAGAGAAATTTCAAGCCAAACTGGGCTAAAGCTAGGCCAAGCCAGGCCAGATCGGGTCAGGCCGAGCCTAAATAGTATAGTTGCTTATCACGTCCCATTTTACTTCATAAATTGTCCACACAAGACTAGACATTATTTATACCTAAATACTAGGAGATAATGTTTTTTTAGGGGGGAGGGGGTGAACGAAACTTGTGAAATGTTTCCACCCCCAGCTTTTTTTTTTCTATTTTTCTTTTCTTTTTTAATTTTTTTAGTTTTTCTTTTTTCATTCTTTTTCCTCTCTTATCATTTTTTACTGTATCTTTTAACCTTTCATTTTTTATATATTTTCAAATATATATTGTTTAAATACATTTTTTATAGTTATCTAAAATATTATTTTTTCCTAATTACCCTTCTGAATTAATTTATTCTCAAATGTGTCCCTATATAAATATTTGTTCCCTACGATCCTCATAAATGTCAGCTTTCGTTGCGAGATATTTCACACAAGTTTTTCTTTTAAAATTTATTTTTTGTCTTCTTTTTTCCTTGTCTTTTGATTTATATCTTTCCATCCGCTTTTGTCGTTATTTCTTTTATTCTTCTTTTTCCTCATTTTTTTCTAACAATTTGTATAATTATTATTTTAAATGAGTCATGTGCGCGGAGCACGCATTTTTAACTAGTTTAATATAAAAGAGAGATCGTATAATGTTGATAAATATAAAACCAAATTTTGTTTGGAAACCATAATTGGACCCCATTAACATATACTACCACAGTGTACAAGTTAAAATTGAAAAAGTTACGAAATGTTCCCTCATTAACTGACATTTTTGTGATCTTTTTTAAAAATTCTGTTCTTATTCCATTAATATCTAAAGAGAAGAAAAAGTGAGGGTGGAAATCTTATAGTGTCTAAAAAAAAAGGTATAAACCTTATACTCACCCATAAGAAGAGCATTTCTTTAAATTTCCCAACTAAATTTGATGTAGACAAAGTACAGTACAAAATATATTAGCTAATATAGTAAAACCAATTACAGATTCCAACAAACTGTCTAAGTAGTGGTGTTCAACTAGTCAGGCGGCCCAAAATGAAAGATAGCAAAGCAATAAACTGGTGGATTACCAGTGTTCGACCGCCATGTTACTAGACCAAATCGCCAAAAGTGCATAGTAGTCAAGCGGTAGACTACTAATGCAAAACGGCCAGGCCACCCAGCCTAAGAGCCCTTGAAACATCGAACATATATGACCAACCATATTTTGTTTGGTGCTCTCATTGTCCGTGTGATTGGCGGTTTCTAGAATGCAGAAAGTAGAAACCAACCGGTCGATTCAAAATAAAGACCAGAAAAAGGAAATATATATATATATATATATATATATATATATATATAAAAGTTGATCGAGAACCCCTATTTTTTCCACCAACTTGGAAAGTTATTATTTATGTGCGTCAGTGACAACTATTTTTGGTAAACATACTAGTGAATCATTATATTGTAAACATTCTAGTTGTGGTCTTTCTAGTTTCTTGTTTTTGTTCTTTTTTTCTTTTGTTGTGTAACTCTAACATGGGAGAAATAATTTAATTAGGGTGTTTGTTATTTTTGAAGTCTAGTTATTCACCTATATCATTTTGGTGTGAAGATAAAGTTTAAAATTCCCACAAAAAATTTATTTGGATTCTAATTTTCTAAAAATGATATTTTCTTTTAATTCACCCAACATTGCAATGGGTGATTATCAGCGAATGTCATCCCTAAAAATAAGTAACGGCTTTTACATTATTAGTTACAATACCCCTTAACATGTATATATTATTCTATAATCATCTCTGAAATTTACTTTCAATTTCACTTTGATTTTTAACTTTTAAAATAACCACAGTTAGTCTTTAAAATTTTACTTTATTTCAGTTTCAGTTCTTCTACTTATTAGGTGTTAAATATTTGAAAGAATCCGTCAAAAGGATCAAAATTAGAAACATCTAAAGTTTTGAGAAAATTAATTTCTAAAGATAGTCTTTACTTTATTTCAGTTTCAGTTCTTCTACTTATTAGGTGTTAAATATTTGAAAGAATCCGTCAAAAGGATCAAAATTAAAAACATCTAAAGTTTTGAGAAAATTAATTTCTAAAGATAGTCTTAAAATTTTAATTGTTTCTAATTTTGGTTCCTAACTTACGTAAAGTTTTACTTTATTTCAGTTTTGGTTCTTCTACTAGTTAGGTGTTAAATATTTGAAAGAATCCGTCAAAAAGGATTAAAATTAGAAACATCTAAAGTTTTGAGAAAGTTAATTTCTATAGATAGTCCTAAAATTTTAACTGTTTCTAATTTTGGTTCCTAACTTACACATATTACATTAAATATTTAACAACTAGTTAACGGAAAAACTGAAACTGAAATAGAATAATACCTAAAGGACTTACTGTGAGATGTTTTAAAAGTTAGAGACTACATGAGATTAAGAGTAAATCTCAAAGACAATTTATGAGATTAACGCGTATAATCTTTTTTTTTTTTATCTAAAATGGTTAGGAAAAAGAAGGATATGGGCTTTTTTAAAGAAAAGAACACTGAACTCAAATTTTATTGCTACAGTATTTTTCTCACAAAAATTTAAATTCAACATTTTTACTACAGTATTTTTCTCTCACGTACACAACTCAAATCACACGTCAAGTTATGACTTTAGTTGTGAAATCAACATACCCATATTTTATTCAAAGAAGTAAACGAAAGGAAATCACATTACTTTGGGAAAAAAAGTGTTTCTCTAGTAAGTCATCCTACCGATAAGATATGTTTTCTGACTGTTAGTTTTTATCAAAATCATATCAGATTAAAAAAATATATAATATAAAAAATTTTTAATACAAATTTAATGATTAAAAAATAAAAAACTACTAATAATTTATTTTTTTCGGTATTATGAAAAAAATTTCCTAAAAAAAAACTTGGAAGTAAAGAGTTTACCTTATTATATATAATTAGAAATAGGAACAACAATGGATGCTTTATTACCAAAACTCCAAGTAATCATTATCTCACCTCAACATGATGTAAGCAAACGATATAAAGCTTTCTAAGTTATTGTAAACTATTAATTTAGCCTATTCAGCAGCGAAAAAAAAAAAAAAAAAACCTATTAATTTAGCCTTCAAAAGGGTTTTAGAAAAATCTATATAAAGAGATCGTCAATAATCTATTACGATCTTAAGATTCTTCACTTTTTCTTCCTTTTGAGGTAAAGAAATATTTTATGATGCGGTTGGATGATGCAGTAATAATTAGGCAACTCATACATCACTTGCTGAGGTTGTCCACAATCTATCTAGGGTGAGTAGCATTAGATCCTATGTAAAAATGTACTGCTCATAAACTTATTATTTATTAAAGATAGAATGCGTCATAAATTCCAAGAAAAGTGTATTGTTTATAACAACAATTAAAAAATAAATACTCATCAAATTGATAAGGTAAATGTCATTCTAAAAAAAAAAGGTAATTTACCTTATCGATTCGCTTATCTACTTATTTATTTATTTTTTCCTGTAGGGTGGCATAAAGCCTTTCCAGTAATTTTTGCTAATCAAGCAATTTCAGTAATTAACCACATAAAGTGCCTTCCAATTTGTGGGCAAAAGATTAAAATATGTGTTTCAGAGTCATTTGTCTTATAATTTAGTGTACTAAACAACTCAATTCATGGAGTGGGAGTAAGAGCGGTGCAGTTTGGACAATTAATTTCCAAAACTTTTCATCAAATTCCTAATTTGGTTAAATAAATTCTTTAACCATGATTGAAAAAAATTAAATACACAACCACACCATCATTAGACAGTGTTTTGTGAGATTTAATTTTAAGCCTTGACAAATTTATGCCAGACAAAAAACTTAGCACATTTTTCTAAATAATTTACTATGCTTTTTCAATTTTTTACCAAACACAAAATAGGACCGAACTTTTAAAAAAAAATGCTTTTGACTGGTTCAAAAGCATTACCAAATGGAGCTATAGTAAAAAAAAATGCTCATCATAAGACACTAATCACGCTATCACAAAATATTATCTTACCCGCTTTTTCATATTACCATTGCTCAGATATGTGTCCAATTTTAATTTTATGAGGAAAAATTACACAGAGGAGTAGCAAAAATATAATATATATATATATATATATATATTAAATCATGTAAGAAATATTTTTCAAATCACATTAATAAAAATATGTGGTACGGTTTCAAAAATTTCTAAACCATAAACCAGAGGAGAATTTTTAAAAAGGATTAATTTTAAAAAATCTCCATGAATTATGAACACTGTAACACTTTGTCTTTCGAATTTCAAAATATAACATCCGCTCCCCCAAACTTTATTTCGTTAACAAGTTTGATCATTTCGTTATAATAAGTGACAGAAATTGTCACGTAGATAAAACTCGACCCATCTTAGGAGGGTATTATCATAAACTAACCCTCCGAGAAAAGCGCGAGACTATTTCCATCTGAGGAGACTATTTCATTGCATATGCATAATAATACAACTTTCTCACTTTCTCTCTCTACCTAAAACTCCTTACACCCTTTGCTTATCTCTCTCCTCACTTTTCTATCTATTTCCAAAAAAGCATGCACTCTTTCTCTCCACTTTTTTTTTAACACACTTTTTTCAGAGCACACAAAGTCTTACGTAGAGCACTTATTTATAGACTATTAATAAACTACAAAAACAATCCTTAACCAAAAACTGAAAACAACAACTTACCCACAAACACAAAATTGTTACTTTTCTAAAACTAATTTGAGTCACTTACCCAACACTTTTTATTTTGTCTTCACAACCCGACTCTTGTTTAAGATTTTCATAATTTAGTGCTCTTTTAGACTAATTGTTCCTTTAGCTCCAAAACACCGAAGTAGCTTCTTTGATTTTAAATTAGTGTAGTATGGGCCTATTTGAATGAGTTTCCTAGAAGCTTTTATTGTCTTTTTAATTCTAAAAGTTGCTCTTAAAAGTGTTTAAATGATGTGTTAGAAGAGTTTAAACACAAAAACTTACTGTCAAAATCACAAAATATAACTTCTCAAAAAGAGCTCTTCTAATATAGATTTTGAAACTTGTTCCATCATTTTAATAAAAACAATATAAACTTCAATCTAATATGTTTATTGCATTTAGAAAATTTTAAATTTATTCTTTTAAATATATGATTTCAAACACTAACTGAAAAGTCATTATAGTTTTTACTTCTTTTATTTTACTGATTAAAAATAAAAGTAAAAGCACTACTAAGAGCTTTTTACTTCTTTTAATTTGAGTTGAGATGTGACTTTATGTGAGAGCTTTTTACTGTAGCAAAAAAAAAAAAAAATTAGATGTAGCTATTTTTGAGAGTTTTTTACTGTAGTAAAACTCGAATTCAAAACTCTAATCGGTAAAATGAATGGGGCCTAAATGTTTCCAATGTCACAGAGAATTATGAACGAAATGTTGATTCATGATTGCATTGGAGACCACTTGATAACCCACACCAGAAAAGAAAACCAAGCTCAACAGGTGGCTAAATGTAAAATGTAGTGAGTCTTGTTGTTGTGGCTATTGGCCAGAAGGATCTCTTAGCTCAAAAGTCAAGACCATTATAAGCTAACTCTTGATAACATATTTTTGTTCAAAGAGGCTGCAAAAAGTTTAGTTTCAAATAGGCGACCAAACAGGTCCAAAAACTTAAACAATAAAAACAACGAGAAAATAGTAGAAAATAGGCCAATATGAAAAGCTTAAGAAAGTATATAGGCCAATTTTTAGTTATAGAAATTAATAGGCCATAACTTGTCAAGTTATAGTTCATAACCAGATAAGTTATGGACAAACTTGTCAAGTTATGGTTCATAGCCAGACAAGTTATGGACAAAAACCGTGAATTATAGACAATAACTTGTCAAGTTATGGTTCATAACTAGACAAGTTATGGACGAAAATAGTAATTTGACTTATTTATTAACTTATATAAACTATTGACATATTAATTTTAATTCATCTCAAATCTTAACCTATTTTCCTCTTTCTCCCTAAAAACAACAAAGCTAAAATATATATAGAAAGATGCTATTAGTCAGCAAAGGGGGAAAAAAGAAAAGAAAAGAAAAAGAGAGCCTTTAATTAATTTCTTCTAATCATATAAGGGCATTCCTCTCTAGCTCTCTCTCTCTCTCTCCTTTTTATTTATTTATTTTTTTATCTCATTCAAAACCTTCGCAAAAGGGCAATATACCTAAACAATGAAAGTGTTGTAGGCCGGCTTTATAAAGATGCTTATAAATAACG
This sequence comes from Morus notabilis, assembly GCF_000414095.1. Classification (NCBI taxonomy): domain Eukaryota; kingdom Viridiplantae; phylum Streptophyta; class Magnoliopsida; order Rosales; family Moraceae; genus Morus; species Morus notabilis. The sequence continues at coordinate 15,856 of NW_010366405.1, read as the reverse complement.
TACTTCTAAAAGTTGTTACTCCTTTTTTTTTTTTTTTTTTTTTTTAATGGAGGTTCACATTGTTTAATTGAAAGTTTACCTTGCAAAATATGATGACTTGCTAAAAAAAGATGCTGACTTTCAAAGATATATGAATAAATATATTAACATAGAATTGCATTATTTTCTAGTCGTTTGTACATGTGCAAAGCAATAAAAGGATTTTCAAAAAAGATATGGTGACTCTACAACATTTCCTAGGGACGTTTAAGTCCCTTTTGGGGCAGGTTATGAAATTTTGTTGAGATCGGTTTACAACACACCATGTTGAAGAGAATCTAACAGAATCTCAAATGAAATGTTAATTCAGTCTGTCAATATTAAATTTTCACAATTTAATTAGGAAAATCACTCGCAAATACAATATAATTGTAGATACTAAAGTTGATAAATGATATACTTTATGTCGTGTCACCATATATAGCATATATCAAATTTTAGCATTAAATTTTTATTGATTAATGTATGGGTTTTTTAATTTAATTAGTTCAATATTGGTTCTTTTAAATTATTTTAAAACTAAAATTTTATTTTTACAACATCTGAAACTTTAATGATTGCCTAAAGTAAGCATCGTAGAACAAATCAAATAAAATATTAAATTTATTATTTTCATATATTTTTTCGTGTTAAATATAGAGTTAGCATTAAGTATTTACTTATTCTTTTTCATTTTTTCTTCCATAAATGATGGTTAGTACCTTTAATTCCATTTTTTTTTTTATAGAACCTTTAATTCCATTATAATCATGGATAATCCATCTTCCAACCCATTTAGTCCATTCCTTCGCGTACCTTGAGAAGTAATTTTCATGAAAAGAATCTCGAATTGTGGGCACCCCCTTTTATTCAGTCTGACCTAGACCTTTGCCTCCAACAATAATTCTCAAACTTCAAAAGATGATTAAAATTCTAGTATGAGTTCGTTGACCGCGTAAGGGCAATCCATCTTGATGACGAATTCCACGATAACAAGAAATAGAAATGAATCGTTCGATGTCTGCTCGTTCTCCCCTCTTCAATTCCCAATGAACAACATGATCTTGACCTATCATTTGTTCAATTTTGTCGATCTGATACTTAGTTAACTCTTTTATCTTTATGTTCCCACTGATACCTAATCGATAACGAACCTGAATGGCTTTTTTAGGTCCAATTCCATCCATTTTTGTTGAGGCAATTCTTACTTGTTCATCGCCAAGCAGTCTTAATATTAGACATCATCCATACCAGTTCTCAACTACTTATAGAGATCATATAACTTTTTTTTTTCAGCTGAAATTGTCTTAGGGATATCCCCAATCACCGTTAAAAGTAATAGTCATCCACTATCTTCAATAGTTTCGTTACAGCCTAAATTAGAAAGTCAATGAGGCTATCCATTGGCTTTGCTGGTTCGAATTGTATGGTTCAAATCTTTTATAAATCACTCATGATTTTAAAACCATCCCCTATTAGTTTTGGGTAGTTCAAACTCTTGATTTTGATTTTGATTTTAAAATCATGATTTGGACCCAAAATCATGAATCGTGATTCTAGTTCCAAAATTAAAATTAGAATCACCATGATTTGAACCCTCATTAAATTTAAACTAAAAATTCTGTGCTTATGTAGGTTTTACTTCGGTTCAAACTGGTGTTTGAAAGTATAAAGCTGAACATGTAATAAAATATTACATTAGAGAATAAAATTTGAACTGGTTTTTAGTTATTATCAGAATTGTGAGTAAACTAGAAATAGAGTCATGATTTTAAACCAGAAATACTGTAACAAAAATGTTCAAACCCATGAGAATTTAAGGGGAGGTTAAGTTCTCTAAAATGTCATTAGAACGAGTTCTAAACCAACAGCCCAAGTTCAAAAAAAATGAACTAAACATTTATTTAAACGTGTTTATCGATTCAAAACTTGATGAATTTGCGAAGCGAACGAACTCTTAAACTCCCATACGCGTCAATGCTTCAACCTCTGCGAGCTCGATCTCAACACACTAAAGATTCACCAATAATATCATATGATCAGAACCCCATAATACAAATTCACAACCCTCAATGGCCCCAAAAAGGGTCTTTCCGTCTGTCAGTAGCAAAACAATGAATGAGACGGGCCTTCACATTAGCACCGGCCTCCCTTCTATTATCTATTAGATCTCGTGCCCCTACAAAAATAAATACAGTGGATGTATTTTAAATATTTTAGATCAATAAAGGACAACACATTTATTTCATGTATTAATATCTGTTCTATTTACTTCTATATTATTGATTGTATGGAAACTAAGGCGCCAAAGACTATTAATACTAAAATTTAAATCGTGCATATATAGGACTTGTATGCGAAAATAGATTATTGAAATATAATAGTCCAAATGTATAGTCCACAATATGTGTAATAAAGATGCATACTTTAGTCTTAATATGATTATACTAGGCATCCACTTCCAATTAGGGACATAGCTTATCTTGATGGAATCGAAAATAAAAACATTAATATATATACTTAATGACGAATACATATATATATATATATCAGATTAGACTAAAATGCAATCTTTACTTATGTTTTATATTCTAAAATTAATATACAATTTTTAAGAATTAATGCAACAAGCGGCACCATTTTTTGATGAATATTCTATTTTTTATGATTTTTTTTATTTTTTGTCTTTGAAAAATAAAATAAAATAAAAACGATGTCAAAAAACTATGAAATTTTGCAGACACGATCCTTACATTTTTCTGAGCATGTGCGCAAAAAATGGCCTCAAAAAATGACATAAAAAAGTAAAACGTTGTTATAAAGCCTCCGGCTCGTGTAGTGGGGCGCCCAGGAGCCGGGATGGGTCAAAAATTATATTTTTATTTATGTTTTCAAGGTGGCATGAGTTAGTTTTGTAGCAATAAATAAATAAACAAATACGTTCCACTTTGCCACCCAATTGATTTTTTCTTTGTTGATATCAGAGCCAACGTATGATTTTGTTGTGGACATAGGTTATGTGGTCTAAAAATTTTTCTACTTATGCATTGAATTGAATTTTTATAGAGATTACACTCTAAGGTTTGTATATTAATTTTTGAATATATATATGGTGAATTTTTTATTAATTATTATTTATTTAACACTTGATTCCTATTAGTTAACATGCTTATTTTTTTATTTAATCAATACAACTTACCGGTATGTTAAGTTTTTTATCCATCAGATATGTATAAATTCACGTAAAAGTTAAAAAGTATGTAGATTCAATAGTTAAAAAAATATGACATACCAGTACCCCAGACGTACTAAAGAATCTCTCTTTAAATTATTTAAAAATTAAGAGTTTATTTTTATGACTTTCAAAGTTAATGATTATTAGAAAAATAGATTTTAACATTTAAAATAATATTATGCGTTGAAGAACAAATGAAAATAATATGTCCTATTATACTTTTTAGTGTCACATATACAATAAGCATTAATATTTACATTGAAGATGATCTAAGAAAAGAACACTATGAAAAGTAATATTTTATTGTTCTTTAATAGTTTTAAGGGAACCAAACTTTAATATTCGTGGACATTTAGTTTCTAATTCTCAACAACCAGCCTTGCAAAAAATTATGTTGTTGCTAGAAGTCAAATAAAATTTAATCTGACTTTTCACATTTCACATTAAATGTTCATAATACATGTAATTGCAAACATGAATTAATGTGGAAAAAGGTCCACCAGATCCTTTATTTCATATGTTTTTTAATTTCGGATTATTACAAATATAAAATACATATAAGTGCGTGTATAAATTTGCAATGATATGTGAATTACAGGAAATCTCTACACTATATGAGATCAAACAAATAAATACTTGATTGGGTGAATACATAAATATACCTCCTAATTTTTTATCCCTCTATTTTTCAAAACAAATGGGTATGATTTAGGTTCAGAACTATGTTTCAACTTGAATTCCTCAGTCAAATTTTTGGGCAAAAAAAAAAAAAAACAAATAGAGACAAAAAGATACCTCTGAATAGTGGTTGAAAAATATTTTAAACATTTAAAAAACATCAAGATCATAAAACAAAACGATATTTTGAAACATAGATATTTTCTTAAAACATTGTGCAAATTTTTTTTTTTCCTTTTGTCCGGAAAGTACGCGAGGGATAAAATTGAAACATGTTTTTCACATTTAAGTGATACTTTTGTAGCATCTGAAAATAACGGGATAAAATTGAGAAAAAGTTGAAACTGTAAATCTGCCCATGTAAATCCGTATTTAGTTATTGTTTCTCGGCCTATTTTGTATGCTTATGAAATAGAAATACCATAACCAATCATTTTCTGAAGAATTTATCATTTCAACAACCGCCTTTTCTGAACTTCTCAGCCAAAGTAGTAATAATAATAATAATTAAAAGTACATACAATATAGTAATATTTATGTCACATTGGGTAACTTTATTGGTAAATTTAAAATATGTGGGAAAAAAATGAAAGAAAGAAAGAAAAAAAAGACAGTAACTGTAAAAGGATCTGAAAATAATTGGAATGTATACAATTAACCCTATAATATTTCTTCTCTTACTAGGAAAACTAGTTAATCAGCTTTGGAAAATGGAATTTGACTTGTAAGAATATTCTTATCTCTCTTTTGGGTTGTTCATGGCATATTGATATCCACTAATTTTTTGCCCCCCCTCTTTGGCTTGACATGATACCCACCTAATTAGACCTAATTTCTATGTGTGCATTAAAGAAATTGATCCAATCTTTGAAACAAATTGTATATATTCTTAAAGATCTCAAAGTACAACCATATCTCATATAAAATTAGGTGCCCTTTTTTTTTATGTGGGTTCACTGTATCTGGTGATAACTCTCTTTATTAATTTATTGTATTTATAAACTTATTATATGGTTGGATGATAATAATATGATTGGTTGCACCTGCTCGCTAAACATTATGAAGTCTACCCCTTTGTTCTTTACTAACCATTTTTAATTCTTCACATTCCTTTTTTTTTCCCCCCCTCCCTTTTCCCTTCACGTTGTCAAGTAGTTAGATATATTCTAATTGTATTCGTACTTTAATAATCCTTCCATGCAAATTTTCTAATTAGTTTTTTTTTTTTTTTTTGTATAAAAATAAAATTTAAGGATTATTCCTATCCATTCGTATTGGTTCTTTTATGTACTATATGATATGATAACGAAAGAAGTTTATGATCAGAAAATATAAAACTAATAAGAAAGTAGACACGTGTTTTAGTTTGATAAGTAATTAATGGCTAGATTTTATAGAATAAGTTAGGTTCAAGTGGCGAACCTTTTTGAGCAATATTGTTCAATTTGATTCGTAAATGGCTTTTACTATATTTAAGGTCCAACATGTTCACATGTAATTGTTTTTAAGGACGTCAACATTTGTGATTTTGGTTGACATCGACTGAATATAATTAATATTTTAGCACAAGTCAAATATTATTTTTTTCCTACTTTTAATTATCCCTTGACTATTTCTATAAGTCGCGTAATGATATGGTTGAAGAGTATTTATATTTGAAAAATACTTCTTGACATGGCTGGTATTAAACACCACTAGTAATAAAATGTGAGTCCTCTTTATAGATTTCATAATTCATTTTTTAATGGATAGTGTTCGACACCACTACTGCTTATAATATTGTTTTCTTTTTTTTTGAATTAGAGAAGCGATTTTTTTTTTTCACATGGTGGATGAAATGATCATGACAACTAATTGAGCGCCCAAGTCAAGAGAATTATATATAATTAAGTTGAATCATAAATGTAACGGGATTAGGGAGGGACTTTAGGTCTCATGGCAATATTATAGTGGTGGTGGACATAGTGGAAGGATAGGCAGTGCCGGTTTTTTAGCTGACTATATTGTGCATGCTAGATCTCCGACGTACCTAGAATCTTAGGATCTCACTCTTCTAATCACGATGGTCATGGAGGTGGGAGTTGTGCATGAATGAGAGCTCAACGTCAATACTGGAGTCACGTGAGTCCTCGTTGATCTATCATTTATGGTCTCGATGGTAAACTTATTTGTCTGTGTGATTGAGAAATTTTGTCTCATTTTTAGTTTTTATTTTGATGTAATAAAGGGTTGATTTCATTGTTGCAATTTTTATGTTTTGTCATGTAATGACGAAAGTTTTCGTCCCAACTTTTTATTGCGGTCTAGCTTTGATCCTATGCAGTATTATGAGTGATCTTAGTGCTCTGAATCTTTTAATCTCGGTTGACTGTTTAATCCCTCAACTATAATAGTATTATTAAACGAGCTTTTATCGTGCTCGATTATTAATGTGTCAAGCCGGTCTTTCTCTATTGGGACTCGGCACTTGTATTCATCTTTTTGCCTCATTCGTTTTTACTGGTGGATCCAACTTTCATTCGTGGTTGAATATCTTTGTATTTGGTGACCATTTACGATTATTTTATAGTTTGTATTTAATTAATTATTAAATCAAATTTTCCGTTCTAAAAAAATAATTAAATAAATGTTCCAAAATTTGTAATTATCATAATTGGGAACATAAAAAATGTTTATTTAACTTACCTCCGAATAATGGTTTCTTTAAAGTAAACTTGAAATCCTTTCTGAAGTAGGTCAGGCCAAATTGCTAGGTCTGTCCAAAGATGATCAATTACGTCCAGCATTCAAGTTTGCCCTTGATTATAATACTATATTCATTCATTTAGAATACTATTAAAAAAAAAACTAGGAAAAAAATTTGAGATTGTATTTTATTAAATGGAAACGGAGTTATACATATTCCAATTATTGAATGGGGTACAATTATAATATTTTCCTTTTCATAAAATGAAAATTCAATACTATACTTGAACTGTTCAATGAGATAACAATGATAATTTTTCTTATAAAATAATGGTACGAATAATTTTTTTTCAAAAAAAAAACATATATATAAGTAACCATTAAAATTTTAAAAATTGATTTGGGGCACATGCCTCTATGCAATACAACGTGCCTCCGCCACTGATTTAACCAAGTTTAGGCCGTACAATTTCAAAAAAAAAAAAAAAAAAAAAAAAAAAAAAAAAAAAAAACTATATATAACTTCCAATTTTAAAACCAAAGCATCAAACGACTATTACCAACAGGTCAAGTTCAAGGAGTCCAAGCTGCAAATTACCACAACTTTTTCCTCCTTTTCTTTTGCTTTCATTTCATATAGTCAGTAATTACTATTGAATTGAATGAGCGGCCATTTATCCATATATCGACTTTTAGCCAACTTTTTCTTAGATATGCAGATCAATAAGGGGTAATCGGGGGAACCAATTTTAAAACAAGACACTATAAAAGCCCTAAGAAAGGGAAGGAAACGGGACCATATATCTACATCAAATATATCTGCATGCATAAAAAAAATAATATATAATAATAACAAGGGCCGATTACAATGAGCATTTTCCAACCTATCAAACTGTAGGTGACAGGCCATGTGGACATGTTGAAATATGCCTCGCTAAAGATCAATTTCATCATAACAAATCCTTCGTGAACATGTTTTGTTGATTTCCACCTAGGGCTGGCAATCCGGGTAGCGACACGATGACACGACTCGAAACCCGCACAAAATTAGCGGGTTTGAGTTTATCATAAACAGGTATGGGTCAAAATCAGGTCGAACCCGTGAAACACGATTAAATAACGTACCATTTTCAGGTTGACCCGCCAACCCGCAATTGACCCGCCATAACCCGTTTATTAAACGTGTCATATTTGGGTAACATGAATACACAACCTGTTATTACCCGTTTATTACCCATTTTATAAACAGGTTCAGAAATAGGTTAAAACAACTCATTTATCACATATTTTATAAACAGGTTCAGAAATAGGTTAACACGACCCATTTATCACCTATTTTATAAACGGGTTGATAGGTAATCAACGGGTTGAGATGACACATTTATGACATGTTTTATAAACGGGTTATTCGTATCGTGTCATGTCAACCTACCAATACACATGTCGTGTTTGGGTTTTGTATTTTGACACGATTAATAAACGGGTCGTGTTCATGTCCGGCCTATTCGTGTCAACTGAAGAGGTTAACATGACACGAACACGACCCACCAGCACGAATTGCCACCCCTATTTCCACCCTATATATATACACACACATATACACACACGTAATATGTAGATATGAAAAGTGTAACATAACAGTCATAATTAGACGTAGTATTTATATTGGAAAGATGAAATATAATTTTTAAATGATTAAATTTATTGGTGTTACACCTCTTCAATATCAATATTACGTTGAATATCTGTCATGTTACGTTTTTTATCATGTGGCCGAAAGCAAGAAAAGCGAGTTATTTAATTACTTTTGCTTTTTCAATGAGGAAGCTTAGATAATGTGTAACTAATTGCCTAGTGGTCTTGCTAACTAAAATTGGTGCTTTTGTTTTGTTTTGTTTTTCCATTTTTAGAAGAAGCGAAAGGATGGAAGCAGAAAAGTTTGTTAGGGGGTAAGCATGCATGTCTATTGTCGAAGTTCTTTTCCCCTTTTTCCCTTAAAAATAAAAAAATAAAAAAGGAAAGAAGAAGAAGAAGTGCAGAATATATGAACTGGAAAATGCACTTACAATGCATTATTTCATGCATGGAAAATAGCATGTACTTGGAGTACATTCACAAGAGAAATTTGTTTCCAATAAGCCACATTTCATACAACTTTTTCTTTTAGATTGAATAATCACTAATACATATTTCATCTGCAAATATAAATATATATACATATAGAATTAACGGCCCCTCTAATGTCACATGTAAAAGTAAAAAACGTAAAATGACAGTCATTTAATGTAACATTATCGTTGGAGATGTGTCATATATATAATTTTTAGATGACAAAATTTATTGGATTTATATCTCTCTAACATCAATGTTTTGTTCAAATTCAATCACTATCATGTCATGTATCGTCCCACTGTAAACAAAACATGTATAAATATTATATATATATATATATATAACAACATATTTCACTACCTACGTATACTAGCTCCAATATGCACAGTAAGTTCATTAAACGAAAGAAAAATTCAAAAATACGACGAAGCCAGCCAATTTTGGTGGCCACTGTCAACTGACATGATCCTTATACGATATTCAGACTAAATAAATAAGCAAATGATAAATTTAATATAATTATTGTTGAAAATGAATGATAGGAACAAAGAGACAGCATCCCGAGAATGATATATTGGTCCTGAACACTCAAAAAAAAAAAAAAAAAAAAAAAAAAAAAGAATCGCCCTGCAAATATGTTGGTGGGGTCAAAATGATGATAAAATTGTGAAAGGGGAACATGTAAGGCTCCTAGTGGGGTGGACAATCTCTGCTACAATCAAACTCTTTGGTCGCTTTGTAATCCTCGCCGAGATTTGCCAAAGCTGTTGCTCCATTACCTATTTTCCCGTCTCCTTCGTCTATTTGCAGAAATTCAGAGGTCATTACACATAAAGGATCTAATTATTCAATTCTTTTTTGGAAAATAGACTCAACCCTATTTGTTATATTGATTTAACTCAGTTTAATTTAGTTAAAAGGGTAATTACGCAGTCTGAATTATATTTTTCATTCGAACTGAGTTAAACTGCTTAACTTAGAGTTTAACTCTCTTAGGCCTCGTTCATTTTACCGATTCGAATTTTCAGTTATAGGTTTCTACAATAAAAAGCTCTCAGAAAATGTCACATATAATTTTTTCTGCTACAGTGAAAAGCTCTCAGAAAATGTCACATCTCAACTCGAATCCGCGAAGTGAACGAGGATTATGTTCAACCGTTCAAATCATTTTTGAATAATAAAAAGGTGTCTACTCTCTTTACTTTTCACACCTACCAAGTATAAATTCAAATTTTATTTCCTGCCCATATTAAAATTTTAACTCCATATCTAAATGTCAATTCAAATTACAATTTAAACCATGTCATTTAAATTTTTCTGTTCAAATAAAAAAAATTAAATTAACAAAATTTGAAAGAGTGAACCGAACGGTCATTCAGTTTTATGAAAACCATTATAAGACCAATGCCATACCATTTATTGTCCAAGCAGAGAACTTAAAATAGGTTTCTAGATTATTGAATTTTGAATCCATCTTAAAAGTAATGGTAGGGCCAGAAAAAAATTCAGTGCTCTGAAAAAAAAGAGATAATATTATATTGAGATAATATTGTAGTAAAGAGAGAAATAGTTATTCATTTCAATTATTAAGTGAGGATAAAATTATAATTTTTCTTGTAAAATAGTAGCGCGTAACAACGTATTTTAATTATTTAGTGGGACATCGTTATAATTTTTCTTGTAAAATATGAACATTATAAAATTTATTAAATATGGATGAATGGTAATCATAATTTCAAAAATTGTTGAACAAGGGCTCGTACCTTCACTTAATATAATGTGGTTCCACCACCTCTTAGAAGGAAAAGAAATAAAGATATTATAATTGTTACACTAACACAATAATAGTAACTTACATTTGATTTGTTTCTATGTTATTTAGTTCCATATATCTCTCATGTTCTTTCAAATTTTTGTACACTATCGCTCGTTATATATGTAGTTTTCATGGGTCTCGCATGTTTAAATATTTTTGTACATTGTCACTAGCAATAAACTAAAGAATTACATAACCTAAAGTGTAAATGACAAATGCTATTACCTATTTTTCATCAAGAAATGCTATTACCTATGAGTAATTTTAGCTGTGTGTATTCTTTTTTTTTTTTTTTTTGAACTTAAGGTTTGGAGGGTGTAAACTCTACACTATTTTAAGATGGAATTAAGTGTGAAGTTACCTTGATCATATCTAAAATCATCTTCTTATTTTATATACACACGCGTGCGGACATATATATATATATATATATATAAAGAGAGAGAGAGATACGAATCCACTCTTTATGTGATTTACATTATGTATTTCTATTCAAAATCACATAAAGAGTGGATTCGTATCTCTATGTGTGGAAAAGTGTGTGTGTATATATATATATATATATATATATATATTTTTTTTTTTTTTTAAATATCATCCCAAATACTGCGTAACTAATTTTGTGGGACTTGAAATCTTTTTTTTTTGTGCGTTTTTATTATTTTCTATTTATTATCTTGAAATTAATTAAAAATATTAGTATTCACGTTGCCGAACGTGAGGAAAAATAATATCTTTTTTATCTTTATTTATATTGAAATAATTTACGAGAAATAACGAATAAAATTTTTTAAAATATAAACAACATTCCAAGGTGTCAAACACAGATGTAGGTTTTACTCGATTAGTAATTTGTAAAAATTTGAGGTACTTATTTAGTATTATTTTGAACACTACTTACGTATGCAAGGTACCAATCTACCATTTTAATAAAACACGGGGTAAAATGTAATTGTTGCTTAATATTATTTATGATCTGCATGTGACAATACCAAAATATTATTGTACATTGATTATGGTATTTTCTTGAGTATGATTTATTATAACTATGGAGGAGAACATGCATTATATTTACACTTGACCTAACGTTGTTAGATGCAAAATTACACAAAATCTCATTTTACATTTTCTCCACGTATGATACATGGTCTGTAGCCAATTTTTTTTTTTTTAAAAGTAAAAAACCAGAATATTCTTGTGTATTTTGCATGTGTTTTTCTGTCTATTAATTAAGGCCCCGTTCATTTCGCCGATTCGAGTTTAGAATTTGAGTTTTGCTACAGTAAAAAGCTCTCAGAAACAGTCACATCTAACTTTTTTGCTACAGTAAAAAGCTCTCACACAAAATCACATATCAACTCGAATTACGAACTCAAATCAGCGAAGTGAACGGGCTTTGTTTAATTCATCTCTTTGATTTATTTCCAGTCCTATATTGGTGCATGTGGCTTGTGGGCATGTTTAGGTGCTAATAAAATGGGGTCACCAATGTGATTGTCCTACAGTGTGTGTGTTTTTGAGTTTGGCATTGCAATGTGGACCATACAAATTAGGGAAACAAAAGTGCATTGAAATGGGTTCACTACTTATGAATTGTGATGAAGAAAGAAGGTACATGTTGGGAAGTAGGTTAGGTAAGTCTAACACTGTTAAAGCATCTTCAGTTTTTTTTTTTTTTTTGCTGATTAGGCGATACTCTAGAGGCCTTAATCAAGCTTTAAAAAAATAAAGAGAATTTCTTGACTTTTTTTTTTTTTTTTTTTTTTTTAACTACTGATAAATATTATTATTTTAATCAATAAATTAAATTTTCAACAACCTAATAGTGATTATAACAGTTTTTTTAATTTTTAATGTTTATAAATTTTTAATGTTTAAAATCTTAATACAACGACCGTAGTTGAAAAGGAAGGACAACCTCTAGAGTAAAAATTCCCTGAAAAAGAAAGACTTTAATCAAAGCAAAGAGCTTAAGGAATCGGTGATGATAAGCTCATTGACAGGTGTTTTCGTTAAGTTAAAACATTCTTTTTTTTTTTTTTTCAAACTAAAACGCGCCATATATATTTCTCATTATTTTTTTATGTTAAGAAGAAATAAGATAAATATCTTTTAAAAATGTATGAGTCAAGATTTTTACCTTATTAATAACCTAAATAACTATACTAGTTAAGGGTATTAATTAAGGTCTCGTTCTTTTCGCTGATTCGAGTTTAGAATTTAAATTTTACTACAGTAAAAAGTTCTCAGAAACAGTTACATCTAACTTTTTTTACTACAGTAAAAAGCTTTTACACAACATTATATCTCAATTCGAATTAAAAACTCGAATTAACGAACCGAACGGATCCTAAGAACGATGGGTAAAAATTCAGACTCATGTACTCAAAAGTAAATTTGATGGTGTGTGTTAATTAAATTAAGCCCATTCGCCATTAGTTTGCAGAAGGATTAAACTTTTGTAAATAGGTAACACTGCTACATAACTGTAACTGAAATTGCGCATTATCCCAGCTATCTTAAAACTGTTACTTGTTATTAATATATAATTAATACGGATAATTTATTTTCTTATTTATTGATTCAAGAAATACATTGCTCTTAAATTCTTCAATGAAGTGTATTGAAAAGGAAGGACAACCTCTAGAGTTAAAATTCCCTGAAAAAGAAAGACTTTAATCAAAGCAAAGAGCTTAAGGAATCGGTGATGATAAGCTCATTGACAGGTGTTTTCGTTAAGTTAAACATTTCTTTTTTTTTTTTCAAACTAAAACGCACCATATATATATTTTTATTTTTTGTATGTTAAGGAGAAATGAGATAAATACCTTTTAAAAATACATGAGTTAAAAATTTTTTTTTTCAAACCTGTTATTAATATATAATTAATACGGATAATTTATTTTCTTATTTATTGATTCGAGAAATACATTGCTCTTAAATTCTTCATTGAAGTGTAGATTTTAACAACCTCAGTGCCATTCCGTGTATAAATCCTATTACAGATTGTAAATTGTAATTTACTTAAAACACAATCAACAATAACGATCACCGACTTCTGTCACCTATCGTTAATAGGTTACCATGCTAGATCTATGATTAAAAAAAAAATACAAGTTTTGAGTAGTTTTATTTGAGAATTAAAATTTGTACTTACTATGTACTTAGTTTAGCGTGCTCAGAACCACGCCCCCATATATATTTATATTATATTCATTTCACCGATTCAAATTTAAAATTTAAATTTTGTTACAGTAAAAAATTTTTAAAAATAAAAAATTTTCATATAAATTACATCTAAATTCAAATTAAAAATTTAAATTAATAAATTAAACAAATTTTTACGGCGCACTCCTCATTGAGAAATAGTGGACATGGGGCAATAATTCGTTCATTTTGCTGATTTGAATTTAGAATTCGAGTTTTTTACAGTAAAAAACTCTCATAAACAATCACATCTAACTTTTTTATTACAGTAAAAAGTTCTCATATAAAATTATATCTAAACTTAAATTTTAAATTCAAATCAGCGAAGTGAACTAGTCCGTTGCTGGAGAAACCCATTTGTAATAAAAAGGGTGAGTATCATAACATCGGTCGTCAGCCAAAAAATAATAATGAAAAAGATCAGGTGGCTGTGAATGTTGCGATCTATAATAAGTATGGGTGTGGGTGGCAGGAGATCCTTGGGACCCACAAAATGTAGAGCTCTGTAGTCTTACAAGTGTGGATTATGTGTGACAGGTTGTACAGCGAATAAAAAAGTGTGTCGGGGAATCTTTTCTGCCAAAAATAAAAACAATAGCTACCGGATTATCTGTTACATGTTAGAAGAGCGTTACCCCATTTATGTGCTGCACTTTTAGAACAGAAGCTTCTTCTTTTTATCTCTGTTTTTATTTTTTTTTAAAATAAGGGTTCTTTTATTTTTTTGACATACATTAATAAAAATAAATAAATAAACAGGTAAACATTTTACGTTCAAACTTTAAACCACCTCCAAAAAATGAAGAAGAATCAGAGCCTGTAATTGCCAAGTTACTGCCAATAAAAGTTTTAGTAATTCTTCTTATAAACAAAAGGTTTAATTAGTGCATAATTGCATGCATAATAATTTTTTTATCCTATTTTGGTTTTGAAATCAAATCTACCTTTCATTGTATGTTCATTAATTGAATAAAAAAAACATTTCAAGCAAAAAAAAAAAAAACCGATACCTAGCATTATAATTTTTTTTATTTCAAAATTTTTGATTTAGTAAAGTTATAAATAGTTTGGTAAATTTTGAATACCAACTAATTTTATCTTTTGACTAGTTGAGTTACATGCATAGAGAATAACTTTGTAAGTTTTATCTCGCCTTAAAACACGCAGTCTCTTTAAATGTTAAAGTCCATTAATTAAAACAAGGAAAAAAAACTAATTCAAAAAATCACATCAAAAAAATTAAAGTTATATTGGAGTTTTTGACAAAATTTGTTTTTAAATATGGACATATTTAAAAGGATTTATTTTAATTAAAAGAAAGCGAGAAAAAATATTTAAAAGAATGATATTATAAAAAAATAAATACTAAAGAATATTAGGGGCAAAACAACAAAGACGTAGGCAAAAGAAAGTAATAAAATATAAAAAAAGAGTTAAAAGGAAAAATAGAGAAAAAGAGAAAAGTTAGAAAATAGAATTAAAGTTTCACGGAGTTTTTTTTTTTTTTTTTTTTAAGTAGGGTTGAATGGAAAACTAAAAAGTTGAAAAAGCAAAACAAGGAAAAAATTAAAAAAACAAAACTGAAAAAACTAAAAAGTTAGAAAAGCAAAAAGGAAGGAATAAAAAAGGGTTAAAAAGGAAGGGAAAAAAGGCTAAAAAGAAAAGAAAAAAATGAGAAAAAAAAGAAAGGATTTGCCACGTGGCAGCTCATGGGAAGTGAACAGTAATACGGTTTGCCTCTTTTATGTATGTTTAAATTATATTTAGATTAGATTAGGATTTGTATTTATTTTCTGCAAAAATGCTAACCTTTAAGTGTATATCTAACCCTTAACACTAAAATGATATAACTTTCACACTAAAATGGTGTAACTACCACATCAATAAGAATATTCCACATATATTCCTTTTTATCTCCCTTTTTATATTTTTTTACTAAGTCCCTACTATTTATCTATTTCACAAATTATGCTCACATACAATATTTTCTCAGTTCGTATTACTTACAAATTTTTCTCCATATTAAATTAAATATAAAACAAAATTAACAATGTGCATGGGACACAAAAGAAATTTTTTTCATTTTTGGGTAGCAAAAAAAAAAA
>NW_010366404.1:0-3368 GCF_000414095.1 Morus notabilis | reverse complement strand
ATTAATTATATTTTTTTATTATTAAAAACGTCATAACTTTATATATAAGGTATCGGAAAATGGTAAAAATTAATAGTAACATATTTAAAATCACAGAAAATATTATATTTCAAAAATCACAATATTGAAAAAAATGCAATGCGCAAACCAAACAACGCGATTCTGTTAAGTACTAATTATACCATAAACCAAATAACTGAATAAAAAATAATAATAATAATCATGTCGTGCTATGTGGTACAATTTGGATTACTCTTGTTACTAAGCGTTTATTTGTCCCCTTAAGTGAGGAAAAAAATTCATCTAAATCTGTTAAATTGCAGATCCACTTTAAACATGTTACGTAGTGTTATGTTTACTTTCCTGATCTTTTTCCCGACAAACAAAAGGAAATGGACCTTGGTCGACGGGCGATTTAATTAAAAGGGTGTTGGTCAACTATCCAAAACGAAACGTCGTCATTAAAGTGGCAATTTCACGACCTTTTTCCAATGGCACTCGCCAATGCCATTTTTATAATTTTTCACTGTTTCTAAACACTGCAATGAATGGCACAGAGCCAACAGACCTGTCTACCAGCGTTCATAACTTCACACATTTTCTGATTTCTGAATCGCCCGTCGTACAAGGCTTGTCAATCTGTACACTATTCATACACTATAAATTCGCCTCGGGCCTCAACTCAGTGTTCGTTTGGTTCGTGTATTCAGAATTATGATTCAGAATTATTCTCGTTTTACGTGTATTTTTTTGAGAGAAAACACTGTAGAGAATCATAAATGATTATTCAGAATCATGGATGAATACAAAAAACAAACGGGCTCTCAGTTTGTCAACACAAAAGCACTGCCAGTTTCATTGATACAATATAATCCCTGCTGTGAAATCTGAATTTAAATTGTCAAATTTCTTGAGGCTCCGTTTATTTCGCTGATTCGAGTTTAAAATTTAAATTTTGCTACAATAAAAAGCTCTTAAAAACAGTCACATCTAACTTTTTTGCTACAGTAAAAAGCTCTCACACAAAATCACAAATCAACTCAAATTACAAACTCGAATCAGCGAAGTGAACGGGCCCTCAGAATGTGTTCAAAATGAGTTGTATCTATCAGTCTGGCCCATACAAAAAGTCATACGTGTGTATGTGTGTATATATTTAGTCCCGTTTATTTCACCGATTTAAGTTTAGAATTTGAGTTTTATTACAGTAAAAAGTTTTTAAAAATAATCAGATTTAACTTTTTTACTACAGTGAAAAATTCTCACATAAAGTTACACTAAACTCTAATTAAAAACTCGAATCAACGAACTAAACAGGTATAAGGGTAAATTAATGGATTCTTATAAATTTTCACATATCATTGTTATGTTAAGAGATTGTTAATATCTTTGATTACCATTGGGATGTTTGTTTCATAGTTTAAGCAGTTTTGTTACCGTGTTCTCTCTGACAAAAAATTTCCATTTGAGTTAACGATTCACACACTTGAAACAATATTTGCATAAATAAATTATTGAACGTATAGAATTCCAAACAAAAGCAAATTGTAAATGTCATTTTGAAATATTTAATAACAAAAGGTATGTACTGTATAATAGTTTTCTTATTAAGTAGTGCAGCTTGGACCATTTTTTCCTGTTAGCAATGCTTTTTTTTTTCACCTTATCTGTTATTTCATCTTAAACTGTTGAGTATGATTAACAATAAATGTTCAATACAATTATCATGAAAATATAGTTTAACATGAAGGTGAACTTGTATGGCATTTACCTCTTCAAGTGTAGAAATACAAACATAAATAAATATAACAAATCTATGACTTTAGAAGAAAAAAAAAACCTCACCCATGACTGTTTTCAAATTAAAAAATAAAAGAGCTTTTAGAACATTTACCCTCTAACTTGTCATGGTTTAACAAATTACCCTCTAAATTTTTAATTTTAGAAAATTACCCCATCAATTTGTAAAGTTGTTGTAATATACTCTATTTTGATGATGATTGTGTTAAATTAGTATTAAAAAAACACATCAACTAAAGGTTTCAACATTCTAATTCAAAAATAATACAAATCTTTTAGGGCTTGTTCTTTTGGAGTTTAACTTGAGTATAATTATTGAGTTGAATTTGAGTTATAACTTGAGTTGAACTTGTAACTTGAGTTTGTGTTTGGTTGTGTACATTTGAGTTATGGTTTGAGATAAGAATCTTTTTTGAGTTTATGTTTGAGTGAGTCAAAACTTGAATTTGTATTTAGATAGTATTTTAATAAAAACTCAATGTTGATGAAAAATTTTAATAGGGTATATGGGTTGGGTTTTATTCGTATTTCGTTGTCAACGCATAGAAAAAAATTCATCTCAATCAGAATTAAAACGAAAAAGTTATAATATTTTAAGAATAGAAAAAATATTGTTCATTAATTTGAGTTCGAGTTTATGAACTCGAGTTGAAGGGGAAACTTGAACTCGAGTTTTAGTCCTAAACTCGAGTTTGAACTCGAGTTTAAACTTAAAAGAACATGAACTCGAATAAAGTTGTAACTCGAATTGCCTTTTTTTTTTTAGTTTTTCACTCAAAAGAACAAGCTCTTAATATCTCAACTTTTAATATCTTAAATCTAATAAAAAAAATTTGAGCAAATGTAATTACATGTTGCACATTGCAACAAATTTACAATTGAACAACTTACCAAAATTAAAAATTCAGAGAGCAATTTGTTAAACTACGACAAGTTCAGAGACCAATTGTGTCAAAAATCTAAAATAAAATCATATTCTTTATAATGATGATGTAAACTCTTTAGAACGTTATAAAATTGAAAATATGGTGAAGAAAAATCAACAAAGTTATATTCTATATAATCACAAAAATGGTTGAAGAAACAAATGCATGATCTACTCTCTATATATAATTATTTATGAAGATAAAATTAGAAAAGGAGATGTGGTGTAAGAGTGTGAGGTGTGAGAAGACTAAGCAAGTCAAATGGACTAAATTTAAACCATTAGATTCAAGTAAAGTGAAAAATGAGTAAGTTTCAACCATTAGATTGGTAAGGTTGAAGTACAATTTCTGTACTCCCATCCTCTCTTCTTATAGATAGAGATATACAAGAGAAAGTGAATAAATAATTTTTAGTGTTAAGATTTATAGCTAGAAGAAAGAGCAAATCTTTATGCATTTCTAATAAAAAGGAAGAGAACCTCTAGATTTCCCTAAATTTGGGGATACACGCTTGTGTCATATTGTTGTGTGACTTTTTTTCGGGTAGAAAATATTATTATGTGACTTGACAAATCTAAGTTATAGCATAAGTTGCTATCAAATATTTGATCCAAAAACAAAATGGTACGAGTACTTATACAT